>NC_057803.1:414341224-414350799 GCF_018294505.1 Triticum aestivum | reverse complement strand
GCCGGCGGGGCGGCGAGTGCACGGCGAGGCGGTCGACGGTGGCGGCAGGGCGCGAGGCAAGGCGGTAGGGCGGCGGCGCGACGAAGCTCTCGGGCGGCAGGGACGAGGAAGCCGGGCGGCGAGGCGCACGGGCCGGGAGGGCTTCCTGCGGGCTTCACAGGCCGCGGTGGTGGTGAGGCCGGCCGAGACACGTGGCGGGCCCTTAGTGGTTGCGGGCCGCGGTGACTTTGTCCGGCCAGACCGGACATGTCCGGCGCGGCGGGAGGAAGAGGAGCTAGGGTTAGGGTGCGAAATAATCCGAAATTTTTGGGGAAGAGGCCTTTTTATAGGTAGGAGGAGCTAGGAGGCTCCAAAATTGAGCACGGTTTGCGGCCACGCGATCGTGATCGAACGACCTAGATGATGGAGGAGGTTTAGGTGCATTTTGGGCCACTTTGGAGAGGTGTTGGGCTGCAACACACACGAGGCCTTTTCGGTCCCTCGGTTAACCGTTGGAGTATCAAACAAAGTCCAAATGGCACGAAACTTGACAGGCGGTCTACCGGTGGTAAACCAAGGCCGCATGGCAAGTCTCGGTCCAATCCGAAAATGTTTAACACCCGCACATGAAAAGAGGTAGAAAGGGACACTGGAGGACATAGGAGCGCCGGAATGCAAAACGGACAACGGGGAAAATGCTCGGATGCATGAGATGATCACGTATGCAAATGCGATGCACATGATGACATGATATGAGAAGCATGAAAAATACAAAACAACATGAAGACAAAAACCCGACAACGAGGAAATAACATAACTTAGTGACGGAAACGACAAGAGTTGGAATACAAATATGGCAAGGTTACATACGGGGTGTTACACAGGCTACCCTGCCAGTACCCTCAATTTTGTTGCCGTGGAGTCAGGCCTACCGGGCACAAATCATGATAAGGGACCAGCCCCCGCCAATCTTTTTTCACCAAAGGCCACTGCGACCATCCTAACCGAAGCAACGCTCGAGTCAAGGGATGGGAGCACCTAAGTTTTAAAAAGCGGTGAGGTATTCTTATGCACAAGTCTTTACTTATAGAACACGTATGGATAAGAGAAAAAAACTTATCTATTTGGCTTGCCAGAGATCACAGTGTAGGCTCATCTTTCCATCTCCTCTTGGAGATCAAGTCCTCGGCAGGAGCCTGCAATTTATGTAGATGAAAATGATGCCAGATGCGATATTATCTACATGAACATGCGATGCTCATGAAATGGTTATGCATGCATGCAACTTGTCGGGGGACCCCCAGCGCTTCATTTATTTCTCTGTTCCTTAGGGTATGTGCCTGGCTTTGTACAAGGGGTTACATGCAACTAAGGCAAGGCCTGTAGAAAAGGGAGGCTGCCGGGAAGGGTCCGACAGCCACGCCTTACGGGTAGAACTTGTGGAGATGCTCAATATTCCATTAGTTTTGCAATTGAATGCCATCTCCGGTCTCTAGACGGACTGCGCTAGGTCTGGTGACTCATACTACCCGGTAAGGGCCTTCCCACTTCGGCGTCAACTTGTCTGCACCCTTGGCAGACTGAACGCGCCTAAGGATAAAGCACCTTCCTAAAACACCGGGCATGAACCATGCGGCTGTGATAGCGATGCAGGGCTTGCTGGTAGTGTGCAGCATGCGTAGCAGCCTGGAGACGGTTCTCCTAAAGAAGCACATTGTCGTCCCGCCGGTGCTGATCTTGCGCTACTTCATCATAGGCAAGCACTCGATGTGACCTGTAAATGAGTTCCGTGGGGATAACTGCTTCTGCCCCATACACTAGGAAGAAGGGAGTCTCCCAGGTAGCTTGATTTGATGTCGTTCCGAGGGACCAAATTACCACCGACAACTCATCAATCCATCACCTATCACACTTCTGCAGCTTATCAAATTTTCTTGTCTTGAGTCCTCGCAACACTTTAATGTTCGCCCTCTCAGCTTGTCCATTGATTCTGGGATGTGCAACAGAGGCAAATGAGATCTTGCTTCCGAGGGCATGAACATATTGCATGAAGGCATGGCTCATGAACTAGGTGTCTTTGTCGGTGATGATCCGGGCAGGGACCCCGAAGCGGCACACCAATCCTTTCAAGAACTTCGTAGCTGACTGAGCAGTCACCTTTCTCACGACTTCTACTTCTGGTCACTTTGTAAACTTTTTGACGCCAATGAACTAGAATTCAAAGCCGCCGGCAGCTCCGGGGAAAGGGCCGAGGATATCAAGCCCCTAGACCAAAAACGGCCATGACAAAGGGATTGTCTGAAGAGCTTGGGCAGGCAGATGGACGTTCTTGGAATGGAACTGGTAGGCTTCACATTGGGTGACTAGCTCGACCGCTGATGAAGCTACGTACCTAGGGTAGGGTCATAGACCTGACCTAGACATCCTCCCCTAGGACAGCACCCTAAAGCTAGGATCATCCAAAGGGTACCATCATCCACTCGACCAGAAACGTTCCACTTGGAAAATCGATGTCACTCGACCGTTGCAGAAGTCACTAGACGGGCAGAAGAGCTAAAGCCACTCTGCATATGCAACGGTCGAGCATTTACTTATAGACTTAATTTGCATTTACGTCACTTTAATGTGGGCGTTACCAGTAACGTTCTCTCTTCAATGTACCTTAAACCCTCTGTGTCGTGGGCTGGCTGGGGCCTTGGCGCACTATATATAAGCCACCCCCTCCACAGGCACAAATGTTCGCACCCCCTCTAACACACACGCATATAATCCAGTCGACCGCCTCCAGGCTCCGAGACGTAGGGATGTTACTTCCTCTGAGAAGGGCATGAACTCGTAAAACTCTCGTGTACAACTCCTCCATAGCTAAGATCTCGTCTCTACATCCCTACCCTCCATTCTACTGTCAGACTTAGAACCACGATAGTTGGCGCCCACCATGGGGCCGGTGTCTTAGCGACTTGTTGGAGAAGTTGCAATTTTTCTGATCCCCATCAACATGGTTTCGGGCGGAGGTTTGGCCGAGGGCAGCGAGATCCGTCTCGGTGCGCTCGTATTCGTCGCCGACGACTCCGCTTGGCTCTAGGAAGCGCCACTTGACGTCGACGCGCTCCCCGTCCGTGGGGCAACGTACTTTCGCGCGTGTGTCCGTGGCGTCCTCCTACGGCAGTCGTCGACTCAGTATCGGTCGGCTCCTATGCTGACCTCCCTCCCTACAGCCCGCCGGAGCAAGCGTTCCGGTCGATCGAGGCTTCAGCGGTGGGTGCGGCATGCGGTGGCTCGCCAGTCGGCCACCCCCCAAGTCGCGGCGATCGAACCCGACGAAACTCTCTACGGCCTGTTCGACTGGCTCCGTAGAGACTGCATTCGAGTGCGACAGCAGCGACCCCACGGCGGAAGTTTTGATGGTAAATGGACCACGCAGTCCTCCTGGCTTCACTCGTGAAGCGGGAGGTGACGGGGCCAGCGATCCGTCGCGTGTTCACGAAGAGTACCGCCCCGAACCCCTCTCTTCGTAGCGGAGGGAAGAACTTCGCCGTCGAAGCATGGATGCGCTTCACACTCCTATTGTTGGATAAACCCCTGAGGCCCAGGCCTTAGAAGAGGCGCGCCTAGCCAACTTGGCTGAGCGCACTCGATTGGAGAACCTCCAGCGCGCACTCGACGAGCGTGCTCGGCAGCGTATCCCCGAGTCCAGTCGACGCCAACTTTTTCCGCCTCCGACTCAGGTATACCGAACTCCGATCCAGAATCTTGCAGCTGCGGCCCGAATAGCGGAGTCAATACAACCTTCCTAGTCAGAGGCTGGTCGAGGTTTGGTGCAGATCCAGGCTTTGCTCGGAGCAGTGGGAGAACAGAATACAACAGCATCCCAGTCGCGGAATAGGATCCATAGCAGATCCGTGGTCGCAGACACAGTCCAGTCGGCTCACAGCCCGAGATCGCCCCCGAGGTGTGAGTGATGTGGAGACCAGCGAGATCCGTATAGAATCCGCTAGCAGTATGATCACCGACTAGATCACGATGATCGTCGTCGAGTGCCCACGCCTCCCCCAAGGAGTGGGTCATACGTGCCTGGGCAGCATGATGACAGACGTCCTCACAGTGGTGGGCGAAGGATTCCAGTCGACCCCGGGGAACTGGGCTTTGACGCGAGATCTATTCTCGTTCAGGGCCTAGTCGACAGAAACAGAGCTGACAGAGAAGACCACGACAGGGATTTTCCAACCAGCAGCAGAGTGCATGTCTCTGGTCTAGAGTGCTTCAGTAGAGCCATAAGGGCTATGACGATTCCTCCCAACTTCAGATTGGCGACTGGAATCAGTAAGTTCGCTGGTGAGTCCAAGCCTGACACTTGGCTTGAGGATTATCGAGTGGCTGTACAAATTGGTTGTGGCAACGATGAAGTGGCCATGACGCACCTTCCTTTGATGTTAGAGGGCTCGGCCAGAGCGTGGCTAAATCAGTTGGCGCCTGGTAGTATTTATACTTGGGAAGATCTTGCCCAAGTGTTTGTCAGAACATTTGAAGGTACTTGCAAACGACCGGCAGGGCTGACAGAATTACAGTGTTGCGTTCAGAAACCGAATGAAACTTTGAGGGATTATATCCAGAGATGGATCACGTTGCACCACACAATGGAGAATGTGTCGGATCACCAGGCAATTTGTGCCTTCAAAGAAGGCGTCAAGTATCGGGAGTTGAATCTGAAATTCGGTCGGAAAGGAGATATGACTCTGACTCGGATGATGGAGATTGCCACCAAGTATGCCAATGGTGAAGAAGAAGACCAGCTCCGAAGTGGCAAGCACAAAACACTCACCCACGCAACCGGAGGAGAGAACTCCAATTGGAAGCAGAAGCGCAAAGCCGAGCCAGCCGCTCCTAGTGAAGCCTTAGCCGTGACTCAAGGAAAGTTCAAAGGGAAACCCAAAGGGCCGTGGAACCCCAAGAAAGTAAAAGATCACGATGGAAATTATGTGCTAGATTTACCATGCCACATTCACACCAAAAAAGATGAAGAGGGTAATTTCATTTACCCGAAGTATACCACTCGAAAGTGTCGACTCCTAATCAAGCAATTCCGAGAGAAACAGCCCAAGGAAAAGGAGAAGGAAGTGGACAAAGTTGAGGATGAGGAGGAGGACAATGATGGTTACCCCCATGTCAATTCCACTCTTATGATTTTCGCTGATGTTGAGAGTAAGAGTCGACTGAAAGTCATCAACAGAGAAGTGAACATGGTCGCTCCAGTGACACCCAGTTATTTGAAGTGGTCTCAGACTGCCATTACATTCAACCAGTCCGATCACCCAGCGCACATAGCCAGCCCTGGGAGGCAAGCGCTGGTGGTCGACCCAGTAGTCGAAGGCACTCGATTGACTAAGGTTCTGATGGATGGTGACAATGGGCATTCCGATGTCCAGAATTAGTGAAAGTAATATGAGTTTCCATGGAGTTATACCTGGCAAGAAGGTTGCGTCACTCGGCCAGATCGCCATTGATGTAGTTTTTGATGATTCCAAGAATTACCGCAAAGAAAAGTTAACATTTGAAGTTGTGGATTTCCAGAGTGCTTATCATGCTATTCTAGGCAGGCCAGCTTATGCACGTTTTATGGCTCGACCATGTTACATGTACCTCAAATTGAAGATGCCTGGTCCTAAAGGGGTGATCACTATCACCGGCAGTCGAAAGAAGGCAGAAGAGTGCTTCCAGAAGGGCTCAAAGATCGCCGATGCAAAGATGGGAGTAGTGGAGTTGCAGGAGTATCAAAAAAATGCAGATCCGAGTGATTTGTTGCGAGCTAGGAAGCCTGGCACAGATTCAGCATTCCAGACGTCTGGTGAAATGAAGCCGATTCATATTCATCCAACGGATCCCAATGCTGCTCCGACTCACATTTCAACAACACTCGACTCCAAATAGGAAGAAGCGTTCATCCAGTTCCTCCATGAGAACTAGGACATCTTTGCATGGAAACCTTCTAACATGCCAGGTGTTCCCAAGGGACTGGCTGAGCATTGTTTGCGAGTTGACGGAAAGGTGAAACCAGTCAAAGAACATCTTCGACGGTCCGCCGTACATAAGAAGAAGGCAATCGGTGAAGAAGTGGCTCGACTTCTGGCAGCTGAGTTTATCCGAGAGATTTACCACTCCGAGTGGTTAGCTAATGTTGTCATGGTCCCAAAGAAGGACTACTCACTTCGCATGTGCATCGACTTCAAACATATCAATCGGGCCTGCCCGAAAGATCACTTTCCTCTCGCTCGCATTAACCAAATAGTCGACTCGACTGTGGGGTGTGAGCGTTTGTCCTTTTTGGATGCTTATTCCGGGTATCATCTGATCCGTCTGTATGGACCCGATGAGATAAAAACAGCTTTCCTCACCCCATTTGGGTGCTCCTGTTATGTCACTAGGCCATTCGGTTTGAAGAACGTTGGAGCCACATTCATGCGGATGATTCAGAAGTGCTTGCTCACTCAGATCAGTCGGAATGTGGAAGCATACATGGATGACATTGTGGTCAAGTCACGTAAAGGTTCCGACCTACTGGCTGACCTTGCTGAAACCTTTGCCAACCTCAGAAGGTATGATATCAAGCTCAATCCATCAAAGTGCACATTTGGAGTTCCAGGCGGAAAATTACTCGGTTTTCTCGTTTCCGAATGAGGGATCGACGCTAACCCAGAGAAAGTAGGTGCCATACTCCAGATGAAATGCCCTGTGCATGTGCATGATGTCCAAAAGCTTACTGGTTGTTTGGCCGCCCTAAGTCGATTCATTTCTCGCCTCGGTGAAAAGGCACTGCCTCTTTACCGACTGATGAAGAAGTCAGATAAGTTCGAGTGGACTCCTGAAGCTGATGCAGCATTTGCAGAGCTCGAAGCCCTACTTTCCACCCAGCTGGTGCTTGTTGCTCCAATCAGCAAAGAGCCTTTACTGCTTTACATTGCAACCACTGGACAAGTCATCAGTACAGTACTTACGGTCGAGCGAGAAGTAGAAGGAAAAGCCTACAAAGTTCAGCGCCCAGTATACTATGTCTCTAAATTTTGACTCCATCAAAGCAAAGATATCCACATTATCAGAAGCTTGTTTATGGGATTTATATGACCATGAAGAAGGTTGCACATTACTTCTCTGATCACTCCATTACAGTCGTCAGCGACGCTCCATTATTAGAGATTCTGAACAACAGAGATGCAACCGGTCGAGTGGCAAAGTGGGCGATTGAACTCCTTCCCTTAGATATCAAGTTCGATGCAAAGAAAGTTATCAAGTCCCAAGCAATAGCGGATTTCCTCGCCGAGCGGATTGAACAACAACTGCCGACTCAAGTTCACACAGAACACCGGACCATGTTCTTTGATCGTTCCAAGATGTTGAATGGTTCCGGTGCTGGGGTGGTACTGGTATACCCCCGAGGAGACAAGCTCAGATATGTTCTCCCGATTCACTTTGATTCCTCCAATAATGAAGCAGAATATGAAGCACTCTTGTATGGGTTGCGTATGGCCATCTCACTCGGCGTCCGTCGCCTCATGGTCTATGGTGACTCAGATTTGGTAGTCAATCAAGTGATGAAGGAGTGGGATGTCAGAAGCCCAGCCATGACTGGTTACTTTAACGCGGTGAGGAAGTTGGAAAAGAAGTTTGAGGGGTTAGAGCTCCATCATGTACCCCAACTGAAAAATAAACAACAGATGATTTAGAAAAGATAGGCTCCAAGAGAGAAGCTATTCCCAGTAATGTGTTCCTGGAGCATATTCATGCACCTTCAGTTCAAGAAGATCCCTTCGCTGAGGAGCCCCCGCAGCCTAAGAGTGCCACAGATCCGACTAAAGTCGAGGTCCCAGCCGTGGTCGACTTGATCATGGAGGTGTTGGTCATCATTCCCAACTAGACAGTGCCATACATTGCATATATCCTTAGGAAAGAGCTCCCAGAGGATAAAGAAGAGGCTCGACAGATCGTCCATCGATCCAAGACCTTTACTGTAATAAGAGGACAACTGTTCAAAGAAAGTGCAACTGGGGTCTGCATAACACCAGAAGAAGGTCGAGTGATCCTCCACGACATATATTCGGGGACCTGTGGTCACCATGCGTCCTCTCGGACCATTGTGGCTAAAGCATACCGAGCTGGATTTTATTGGCCACGAGCAAATGAAATGGCGAAACATATAGTCGACATATGTGAAGGCTGCCAGTTCTACTCCAACATGTCGCACAAACCTGCATCAGCCCTGAAGACCATTCCACTCGTCTGGCACTTTGCTTTTTGGGGATTGGACATGGTTGGTCCACTAAGGACTAGTAGGAGTGGCTTCACTCATGTGCTTGTAGCAGTCGATAAGTTTACCAAATGGATCGAAATCAAGCCTATTAAGAATCTTGAAGCTAATACTACTGTCAGCTTCATCAGAGAGTTGACATTCAGATATGGGGTTCCGCACAGCATCATCACTAATAACGGATCGAACTTCGATTCTGATGAGTTCAGAACCGTCTACGCCTCACAAGGCACATGAGTCGACTATGCTTCAGTCGCCCATCCCCAGTCGAATGGACAAGCAGAAAGAGCAAACAACCTGATTCTCAAAGGACTGAAACCCTGACTGATGCGAGATCTCAAGCACACTGCGGGCGCCTGGGTTGATGAACTTCCATTAGTTCTTTGGGGATTGAGGACAACTCCCAATCGGCCAACTGGCCGAACTCCATTCTTCTTGGTCTATGGGGCTGAAGCTGTACTATCGAGCGACTTGCTTCATAATGCACCACGAGTTGAGCTCTTCTCTGAAGATGAAGCAGAACAAGCTCGGCAAGACGCAGTTGACCTCCTAGAGGAGGAAAGAGAGATGGCCTTGATCCGGTTGACCATTTATCAGCAAGACTTGCATCGATTCCACGCTAGACACATGAAGGGTCGAGCCTTTCAAGAGGGTGACTTGGTTCTTCGAGTGGATCGGCAGAAACCGCACAAGCTCGCCCAGGCTTGGGAAGGTCCCTTCATTGTCACCAAAGTGCTCCACAATGGAGCATAACACCTTTACAATGTCGAGCATAAGAAGGATGAGCCACGGGCTTGGAATGCGGAGCTGCTCCACCCATTTTATACTTAAGTACTCGTTCGAATAAAATGTAATAAGAAATACCTTTGTAATTTGTTTATCAAAGACAAGAGCTTTACAGTCTTCTTGAACAATTGCTGTTGCTTTTATTTGCTTCTGAAATCCCCCAGTGGGTGACTTAGCAGCGAATCCATTTCGCCTAAGTTCAAAAGAAATCCTACCGAGTGATGAGCAAGCCTCTCACTCAGGGGCTTAGCTGCGAATCCGTTTCGCCTATGTTTAAAAAATCCTACCGAGTGGTGAGCAAGCCTCTCACTCGGGGGCTTAGCTGCAGTCCAGTACTCGCCTAAGTTTGTAAAATCCTACCGAGTGGTGAGCAACCCTCCCACTCGGGGGCTTAGGTGCAGTCCAGTACTCGCCTAAGTTTGTAAAATCCTACCAAGTGGTCAGCAACCCTCCCACTCGGGGGCTTAGCTGCAGTCCAGTACTCGCCTAAGTTTGTAAAATCCTACCGAGT
>NC_057803.1:414297713-414340793 GCF_018294505.1 Triticum aestivum | reverse complement strand
CTCGCCTAAGTTTGAAAAATCCTATCGAGTGATGAGCAACCCTCCCACTCGGGGGCTTAGCTACAGTCCAGTACTCGCCTAAGTTTGTAAAATCCTACCGAGTGGTGAGCAACCCTCTCACTCAGGGGCTTAGCTGCAGTCCAGTACTCGCCTAAGTTTAAAAAATCCTACCGAGTGGTGAGCAACCCTCCCACTCGGAGGCTTAGCTGCAGTCCAGTACTCGCCTAAGTTTAAAAAATCCTACTGAGTGGTGATCAACCCTCCCACTCACATGCTTAGCTGCAGTCTAGTATTCTCCTAAGGTTTAAAATATGTCCCTATCTGCAAGAACGACAAGGTATAGGTCGACTGCACTTAGGAGCTGCGCCACAAGTACAACGTACACTTCATCCCCATTCGCAAGGACGACGAGGTGCAGGTCGACCGCGACCTTCTTGTCCGAGCTACACCACAAAAACAACGTGCGTCCCATACCTGCCTGCAGGGATGACAAGGCGCATGTCGATTGAACTCTCCACTTTAGGGCTACATCCCAAAGAGCAAATTCCATGCAAAGGCAAATATGAACATATTCAGAAATAAGCCAAGTTCAGATATATCCTAAGAATTCCAGGCGACGGATCAAAAGTATTCTAGCACCAAGCCCAAAGGATTTTAATGGTTACAACAACCACTCGGCATCCCGAGGCAAATTTAAGGCAAGTTTAAATCTCAAAGTTTGTTCATTCGGCAGGAGGAGGGCTGGCAGGTTCAACGAATTCGTCCAAGTCGATTCCATCTGCAATCCGACTGGTGGCAAATATGAAAGTCTCCATAAAGGATTGGAAATCGTGTCTTTTGGTGTTGGCGACCTTGATCGCCGCCAGCTTATCTTCGCGGGCTTCCTTGCAGTGGACTCTTAGCAAGGACAACGCCACGTCAGCACCACACCAGGCAGAGGACTTCTTCCACTCTTGCACTTGACCAGGGACCTCGTTGAGCCGAGTCATCAAAGTCTTGAGGTCATTTTGAAGCGTCGCTCTTGGCCAGAGTGATGAGTCGATCCGTGAAACTGCCACCTTCAGACGAGCGAGGTAACTTGTAACACTAGCGACACGGGATTCTAGTCGAAGCATATTAATGGCAGCCTCGTTGCCGACTGGAGAAACAATAGGGTCCAAACCCGTCTCGATCCTTCTAGTCTCCTCGTCAATGTTTTGGCAGAATTCTGCAGTCAAGGAGTTAGTGAGTCGACTGGACTGGGATAACTCGCAAGCAGTAGAGCAGTTGGATTAAAAGGAGTACCTTCCAGCATGAGAAAGAGCTTCTTGGCAAGAGTTCTCAGATAAGCTTCCACGTCATTTCTCTTACGAGCCGTGGACTCCAGCTTCTCATTCAGAGCCATCTTATCCTTCTTCAGATGAGTTACCTCTCGGTTGGATTCAGTGAGCGAGGACTTCAGCTTGCTTACTTCTTCTTCCAGCACTCCGACCAAAGCCAGCTTCTGGTCTGCAAGGGCAGTCTTATCTTGAGCTTCCTTCTGCGCAGCTGCAAGGTCCAAGTCCTTCTTCTCCAGAGCCAACCTAATTTTCTCTTCAAAATAAGCAATCGGATCAAACAAGAGATCGAAGAAATATTTTAAAGGACGATCGACGTGAACAGTCGACATGCAGTTACCTTCCATACCAGCAGCTTCATCTTGAGCTTTCTTCAATTTTTGTTGCGCCAGCTCCAAGTCAAGGTTGAGTTGCCTCTGCTTCTCCTCAAATTCGGCGAACTTAAAAATGAGAGTACAAGATTTTTGCAGAAGGTAAAAGACATGTCAATCGACAAGATCAAAGATTATTTACTTCTGAGTGAATAAAACTTAAAAGTTTACTCAGACCCCAGCCGACTGCCTGCAGTCGACCGCGGTCTCGGGTTCTACACCTAATGGGTGCACTTGGCGTCCCCCCACTGATTCAGACCCCACTCGACCGGTCCGCTCGGGTCGAGTAAAAAAAGAGAAGAAAGACTGAAGAACTATTCAGACCCGGCCGACTGCTAGCAGTCGACCGCGGTCTCGGGGACTACACCTAGTGGGTGCACTTGACGTGCCCTCACTGGTTCAGATCCCACTCGGTCGGTCCGCCCGAATCAAGTGGAAGAAAGGAAAGTGAAAAGTACTCAAACCCCAGTCGACTACCCGCAGTCGACTGCGGTCTCGGGGACTACACCCAGTGGGTGCACTTAGCGTGCCCCCACCGGTTCGGATCCCACTCGCCCAGGCCGAACGGAAGAGCAAAAATACTAAAGACAACAAAACACCCAGTGGGTGTACAGATTCGACGCAAACAATAAGAGATTGTATGAAAGAAAATATTTCAGGTAGCATATCCTAATAGAACAAGGTCAGTCGAAAGCCAACTTACCTGGACATTGGCCCGAAGAGCCGCGGTGGCATCGTAAGAAGCCTGGTTGTTCTCGTGCACCGTCTTCATCCGCTCCATCATCACGTTAGCCTGACGGATAGCCTCCGTAGCGGTGTCCGACTGGCTTTCCGGAATATGATATTTGGTGAAGAAAGGGGCAGATGGCCCAGATGCGGCAGCTTGGAGCTCCGAGGCATGGGGTTGGGCGGCTGAAGGAAATACTGGTACAATTGACGGTGCAGGGCGCTCACTCGACAATGGGACAGCAAAAGTTACAGAGGCCCCACCTGCATCTTCAGGTTGTCGGACAGTTGGTTTCGTCGTCAGTCCCGGTTGAGATGTCTTGCCAGCCACTACTTTTTTATTCTTTCTAGGCCTCGGGGCCACATCTTCATCATCATCCGGAAGCTCGATAACGTTGGGTGGGGCTGCAAATAAATCAGTCGACCCCAAGTGAATCGCCAGAATTTGATCGGCCAAATAATCAAGAACAAGAACACGAGAATTTTACCTAGGTTGGCGGTAACCGCGTCTTCCATTTCCTCGTCTCGGTATTGGCGGGAAGAAGTTCCATAGGTAGCAGCACTGCAAATGTCAACTTTCAGTCGGTTATGTTCTGTTGCTTGAGTCGACCAAAAGATTGGGTCAGATGATTACCCGGAGATGGTAGGAATGGTCACTTTGATTCTGGGAGAAGCCTTCGGCGGTTCAGAGGATGTGGCCTTCAACGGTTTTGGCGCAGGAGGCGGCGCAGTCTTGAGCTGTTTCGGTCCCTTCTCAGTTGGCACCGGAGAAGACGTCTGAGGGCGCTTTGAAGACTGCCCAGTCGGTGCGGTCACCAGGTCGGGGGTGTTTGTCGGGTCGTGAGCGTGCTTGGACCTCCTTTCTCTGTTAGGAGGCGAGTCGACCTCTTCTTCGTCACTTGGGTCGTCGCTCACCTCGTCCTCCTCTGCATCCGAGTTCCACTCACCACTCTCGCCCCCACTCGCCTCTTCCTCGACATTTTTCTCCTGCACTCCATTGGGCATCGAGTACATATTAATAAGAGCTAGGAAAGAAAATGAACAAAAGAAAGACAGTCGACCGTCAACAAGATGTTACATAGTAAATCAAAAAGACACTCGACAATGCAGAATTGTACCTGTTCCGGCTGGCGCAAATGGTCGAATGGAACCACCCTCCTGGACCCCCGGGGATTATCCTTGTTGCCAGTAATACCTGTCAGCCACATCTCCACTGTGTCCTCACTAACATCCTCCGGTTGGATCCAAGTGGAATCCTCGAGTCCCGAGTACATCCACATCGGATGGTCACGTGCTTGGAGTGGTTGGATGCGTCGACTGAGGAAGACCTCCAGCAGGTCCATACCAGTCACTCCGTCGCGGACAAGTTGGATGACCCTCTCGACCAACACCTTCACCTGCGCCTTCTCTTCCGGGATCACTCGAGCCATGGATAAGGGTGGAAGTCCAATCGACTGAACCAGGGTCGGCTGGTCCTTGCAGTAAAACCAGGTCGACTGCCAGCCCCGGACCGAGTCGGGAAGGATCATAGCTGGGAAGGTACTCTTGTTCCTCATTTGGATTCCAAGACCCTCGCACATCTGTATCACGTGCGTCCTCTCGCCACTCGGGTTGGCCTTCTTGACTGTCTGGGAGCGACATGTGAATATGTGCTTGAAGAGATCCTAGTGTGGTCGGCAACCCAAGAAATTCTCGCACATAGACGCGAAAGCAGCGAGGTACACGATGGTGTTTGGAGAAAAGTGGTGGAGTTGAGCCCCGAAGAAGTTCAAGAAACCACGAAGGAAGGGTGGGAAGGCAAAGAAAACTTGCGGTCGACATGAGTGGCGAGGAGGACGCACTCGCCCTCCTACGGCTGCGACTCGGTCTCGTTCCTCGGGAGCCGCACCGATTCATGGGGGATCAGTCCCCCCTCAACCAGGTCATCAATGTCATCTTGACTGATTGTCGAGCGGATCCAGTCGCCCTGGATCCAGCCAGGTGGCAGGCCGGACCTCGACGAAGATCCGCCCCGACTGGTCTTCTTCCCTTTCGCCTTCGCCGTTGCCTTCTTCGCACGCTCCAACGCCACCGTCTTCTCCTTCCCCATGGCAGTGAGTCGAGTTCGAGCGGGCCGACGACGCCAAGAGCAGAAGCAGGCGTAGCAGAGGAATCTGAGGAGGAGGAAGAAGAGTGGGGGCGCACTGTTCAAAGGCCCCGGTCCAACGCCTTATATAAGGTCGCTTCCGAGTTACTGACTTGTAGGCCCGGATGATCTTATCAAATCCCGCAACAGGCGCGCGCGATACGTGGCAGAAAAGGTGGCACGGAGATCGAGGCGGCCTGCCTAATCCGTCCCAATTACTGCGGCCTCCTCTGCTCGGCGCGCTTCCCAAAATTTGAATCCCGTGAAATCCGCAGACTGCAGAACAACCCGCCAGATAGAAGATTTTCCCATATCAACACTCGAAACTTAACAACGAAAGTTCACTCGACAAAACCAAGAATGGATCAGGGCGACTGAACAAGCAGTTGAAGCCATCATGGAAGTTCATTCGACCTCTAGGCGAGACATTATCAAAGCACAAAAGCTGAATCAGAGGGATTATCAGCTCCTTCTCCACTCGAACCCTGAACCATTCGGGGGCTAATGATGAAGCTAGGTACCTAGGGTAGAGTCATAGACCTGACCTAGACATCCTCCCCTAGGACAGCACCCTAAAGCCAGGATCATCCAAAGGGTACCATCATCCACTCGACCAGAAACGTTCCACTCGGAAGAATCGATGTCACTCGACCGTTGCAGAAGTCACTCGACGGGCAGAAGAGCTAAAGCCACTCTGCCTATGCAACGGTCGAGCATTTACTTATAGACTTAATTGTCATTTACAACACTTTAATGTGGGCGTTACCAGTAACGTTCTCTCTTCAATGTACCTTAAACACTCTGTGTCGTGGGCTGGCTCGGGTCTTGGAGCACTCTATATAAGCCACCCCCCTCCACAGGCACAAAGGTTCGCACCCCCTGTAACACACACGCATATAATCCAGTCGACCGCCTCCGGGCTCCGAGACGTAGGGCTGTTACTTCCTCTGAGAAGGGCCTGAACTCGTAAAACTCTCGTCTACAACTCCTCCATAGCTAAGATCTCGCCTCTACATCCCTACCCTCCATTCTACTATCAGACTTAGAACCACAACAACCGCATCTTGGAGATCTGTGGGCCAATAGAATCCTTGCCGGAATGCTTTCCCAACCAACGCCATTGATCCAATGTGGGAGCCGCACATGGCTTTGTGTATTTCTGCCAGCAGTTCCTTTCCATCCTCCCGACAAATGCACTTCGATTTCACACCATTGGGCCTTCTTTTGTGTAGTGTGTCATCGATAAACTAATACATACCGTCCCCCTGATACTCTTTTAGCTTCTTCTTGCTCTTCAGGGAGTTCTCTGGTTTGGAGGAAGTGGACTATGTGCCTTGCCCAACTTGGAGCCTGGGGCTCGGCAACCAGTACTAGAGGCACCTCCTCATTTGTGGGGACGCGTTCCTCGACTACGGGGAACAGTGGCCCGATAGGGGGGTGCGGCCCGCCAATCGAAGGGGAGTTTTTTTCGGCAGGGTCCTTGCCAGGAGCCCCGAGAGGCTTTACCGGGAGAGGCTTACCGGAGTCTAGTTTCCTGCTCTTTCTGGCCATTGTTGCCGGGGATACAGAGGGCTGAGTAAGATGGAGAACAAAAGTTCCTGGTTCCACAAGAAGCTTTTGTTCAGCACAATTTGATAGATGATCAGCAATATTGTTTTCCGCACGGGGTACATGCTCTGTTTGCAATCTGTCAAAGCGCTCGTCCAGTCTTCTCACTTCCTCAATGTATGCCTCCATCAATGGACTTTGGTAATCCTTGTTGACTTGTCCCACCACAAGTTGTGAATATCCTCGAATGAACAGCTTCTTGATTCCCAGTTCAGTGGCAATCTTGAGCCTGGCAAGGAGCCCTTCATACTCTGTTGTATTGTTGGTCGCCCCCTCCCGAGGAAAATGCATCTGGACAATGTACTTCATGTTCTCTCTAGTGGGAGCAATGAGAAGTACGCCAGCCACTGCACCTTGTAGGGAGAAGGCACCATCGAAATACATGACCCACTCTTGGGGTGCTTCCTTGTTAGGAATAATAGTTTCCAGCACTTCTTCATCAGGGGTTGGCGTCCATTGTACAATAAACTCTTCCAATGCCCTGCTCTAAATCATTGAGGTGCTTTCAAATTTTAGGCCAAAGCTGGATAACTCCAATGCCCACTCCATTATTCTTTTGGTAGCCTCAGGGTTTCGGACTATCCTTTGCAAAGGAAAGCGGGTGACAGCCGTGATCTCATGGGCTTGGAAGTAGTGGCATAATTTCCTTGAGGCCATGACAAGGCCAAAAATCAACTTTTGCACACAAGAGTACCTAGATCTAGCCCCCTGCAATAGGGAGCTAATGAAGTACACTGGGCACTTCACCACTTTCTTCCTAGCCACGTCCTTAGGGTTGTTTCTGCTGTCGCGCTCTTCTTTGTCCTGATCCATTTCTGGCGTTGCCAGGATGTTCTCACTCCCCCCTGGAAGGGACGCTAGCTGAGGCTGCTGCTTCCTCCACTTCCCGCTACGCCACTAGTGCTGCACTAACAACTTGATTAGTTGCTGCCAGATATAGCAGCAACAACTCTTGTGATTTGGGAGCAACAAAAGTGGACACGGAGGACAAGTACGTCTTCAAATCTTGCAGTGTTGTATCTGCTTCCGGGGTGCACTTCATGGGTCCTACCTTCTTCAAGATCTTGAAGAATGACAAGGCACGCTCGACAGACTTGGAGATGAATTTGCTAAGCGCGGCAATGCACCCTCTCAAACGGCTTACATCCTTAACTATCTTAGGTGCCTGAATCTGCTCGATAGCCTTGATTTTATCAGGATTGGCCTCTATCCCGAGATGGGACACAAAGAAACCAAGAAGCTTGCTAGAGGGAATGCCAAACACGCACTTCTACGGGTTCAGCTTCAAGTTGATCTTGCGCAGATTAACAAACGTCTCTTCTAAATCCTGGATCAGGGTTGATCTATCCTTGGTCTTCACCACAATATCATCCATATAAGCTTCAATGTTCCTTTGCAACTATGATTCAAAACCAATCTGGACTGCTCTTGAAAAAGTGGACCCGACACTCCTCAAACCGCAAGGCATGCGCATGAAGCACTATGTGCCACATGGGGTGATGAACGAGGTCTTCTCTTCGTCTTCCTTGGACATAAAAATCTTATCATATCCAGAGTGCGCATCCAGAGAAGAGAGCAAATCACATCCTGAAGTGGAATCCACAATCTGGTCGATGCACGACATGGGAAATGGGTCCTTTAGGTAGGCCTTGTTAGGATCTGTGACATCTATGCAAAGCCTCCATATTTCGTTAGCCTTGCGTACGACCACTGGGTTTGCTAACCATGTTGGATGCAATAATCCTCTGACCAAACTAGCCGCCTCAAGTTTCTTGATCTCTTCTGCAATGAGTTGCTGCCACTCGAAAGCTTGCTTTCGGACCTTCTGCTTGGAGGGTCAGGCATGTGGGTAGACAGCAAGGTGGTGCTCGATTACCTCCCTGGGAACACCGAGGATATCAGACAGTTGCCAAGCAAACACATCGATATTCGCTCGAAGGAAGGCAACGAGCACGCTTTCCTATTTGTCATCAAGGGTGGCACTGATAGTGTGATGCCCCCGATTTAACCGTACACTAATCATGCACGCAAATGTGTACGAACAAGATCAGGGACTCACTGGAAGATATCACAACACAACTTTAGACACAATTAAAAATAATACAAGCTTTATATTACAAGCCAGGGGCCTCGAGGGCTCGAATACATAAGCTCGAATACACAAGAGTCAGCGGAAGCAACAATATCTTAGTATAGACATAAGTTAAACAAGTCTGCCTTAAGAAGGCTAGCACAAAAGTAGCAACGATCGAAAAGGCTAGGCCTCCTTCCTGGGACCTCCTAACTACTCATCGAAGCCGAACTCCATGTAGAAACATCCTCGGGATCCTCTGACTCCTGGACTCCACTGATCTAGTTGCATCATCCGAGAAGAGAGGAAAAAGGAGGAAAAGGGGGAGCAAAGCAACCGTGATTACTCATCCTAAGTACTCGCAAGCAAGGATCTACACTACATATGCAAAGGTATCTGTGTAAAGGGGTAATATCCATGGGCTAAACTGCAGAATGCCAGAATAAGAGGGGGATAGCTAATCCAATCGAAGACTACGCTTCTGGAGGCCTCCATCTTGCAGCAGTAGAAGAGAATAGCTGGAAAGTAACAAGTATCCTCTCTTCTGGTAGCCTCCGTCTTGCAGCAGTAGAATAGAGTAGATGGTAAGTTCACCAAGTAACTTCGTATAGCATAACCCTATCCGGCGATCCTCCCATCGTCTCCCTGTGAGAAAGCGATCACCGGGTTGTCTCTGGAACTTTCCTGGGTGTGTTTTATTAAGTATCACATTCTAGTTGTCATAAGGTCAAGGTATAACTTGAAGTCGTCCTGTTAACGAAGATCACGACAATTCGAATAGATAAACTTCCTTGCAGGGGTGCACCACATTTCCCAACATGCTCGATCCCCTTTGGCCGGACACACTTTCCTGGGTCATGCCCGGCCTCGGAAGATCAACACGTCGCAACCCCACCTAGGCACAACAGAGAGGTCAGCACGCCGGTCTAAATCCTATGGTGCAGGGGTCTAGGCCCATTGTCAGGACCCCGACTCGATGTCACATCGATCTAGCCGGTAACACCTCATATCACTTTGCGGCCTCACGCACGGTATCCCCACGGGTGTCGCCTTACCTTTGCCCGGGACCGTTTGCGCCTTTTGGCTCACGTATATGATAGTGTCGCTAGCATCCATATGATAAGGAGCCCGGGCTGACATGACTAGTCGTAAACCCAAAGTGGCACAGACTTACATGGACAGGCATCCATGACCCAGCTTCGAACGTGTCGGTCATCAGCAAGTGGGTCCGGGCTGTAGCACTGGGCTAGCAGGACTCCGGTAAACCGGGCTGTAGCGGGCTAACAGGACTCCGGTACTCAAAGCGTGACATTTCCCCGAAGGGACAGACACAGGAACGAAGAAGGACACATGCCGGCCAGCCTAAGTGTTCCGGAGCAGTAGCAAGCTACCATGGCTCAGTGGAAACACTAGGAGACATTTCCCGGTAAGAGAGGCTACTAAAGATAAACAACTAGATGGTCAGATCCCACACATACCAAGCATTTCAATAACATACACACAATATGCTCGATATGTGCAAATACAACATGGCATCACAACATGTCTCTACGACTCAAGTAATTATTCATTAGGCTCCAAGGAGCGAGACATTACAAACATGGGTCTCATGACCCAACAATCAGAGCATACAAGTCAAAGCACAAGCGGAAGCTATCATGTCTGAGTACAGACATCTATAAATGAAAAAGGCTGAGAAGCCTGACTATCTATCAGATCCTGCCGAGGGCACAAGATCGTAGCTGAGGTATCAAGCTAAACGTCGAAGTCCAAGTGGAACTACTAGTGAGACTGAAGTCTCTCTGCAAAACATAAAATAGGCAAACGTGAGTACAAATGTACCCAGCAAGACTTACATCAGAACTAACTACATATGCATCATTATCAACAAAGGGGATGGTGGAGTTTGACTGCAGCAAGCCAGCCTTGACTCGGTGGCTATCCTAAACTACGACTGCAAGCGACTCTTTTGAGGTGGCGCACACGAGTCCACATATTCACCATATCAATACACTACTATGGATCCGCTCCCGTCTCCCTACGAGAACGCCATCCATAGCACTCACGCTTATCTTGCGTATTTTAGAGTATCCACTTTCACTTGTCTATGAACTGATATAAGCAACCCAGAAGTCCTTTTCCGCGGACACGGCTATTCGAATAGATGATGTTAACCCTGCAGGGGTGTACTTCTTCATACATGTTTCCACCACTTAGCGTCTGCACACGACATGTGCTCGGCAGACTTCAAGCGAAAGCCGACGTGGGTGTAGACCACGACCTACCTAAACACTCAAGTCTCTAGTCCAGGTTTATCGCCTATTCGGGTTCCATCCATGAGGAGATCCGGCCGGAGTTTCGCTCACAGCCCCAAACGATGTGAACAGGGTTCCCGAGATACCAAACGGGCATCCGGTACACCCAGCCACGTACCTACCGCATCACAGCCCACCCCTATGGTCAGCGCTGTCCACGGCCTCCAGTAAGCTACAAACACCAGAAACTACTTGCAACTCCTGGACAGAGGACTAGGGTGAATAAGAAGTCGAGTGGGGTCATATTTCAGGGCCCAATGTATGGTAGTAGCTGAATCATGGATCACAAACACAGAACTCAGTTCCTGAGGACGGCTTCAATGAGACAACCCACCATGTACTCCTACATGGCCTCTCACCGCTACCTTTACCAAATCGTGTTCACACACTTAGCTCACACACAGTAGGACATGTTCACACGCCTCTGATTCATCCCCGATGAATCAGACCTGACTCAACTCTAAGCAGTAGCAGGCATGACAAACAAGCATGAATGAGTAGGCACAACAGGGCTCAAACAACTCCTACTCATGCTAGTGGGTTTCATCTATTTACTGTGGCAATGACAGGTCATGCAGAGGATAAAGGAGTTCAACTACCGCAGCAAGTAACAGATGAATCGGTGTTGTCCTAATGCATTAAAAGAGAGCAGGAGCGAGAGAGTAGGATTGTATCGGAATGAACAAGGGGGTTTTGCTTGCCTGGCACTTCTGAAGATAACATTGAGTCTTCATCAGTGTCAACGATCACATCATCGGTATCACGTCTATCGAGGGGGGACAAATACCGGCAACACAGAAGGGAACACAATCAATGCAATGCACAATATGATGCATGATCATGACATGGCAAAATGAATGTGTTTTGAGCTAATGCAACTAAAACCAGATTAAATGAAGTTGGTTTGAATATAAAATTCAAATTCAAACTCCATATGTGATTAAATAAATGCCATTTATATGATTTGTGCTAAACAGCAGCTATAAGTTGTTCTAACATGCATGAAAATGGTACAGATGGATTCCTTGAATTTTTCTGATAATTTTTCATATATAAATTATTTAATTTGGAGTTACGGTTGAATTTCTATGAATTTTAGAAGTTTTAGGCATTTTCTGGAATTTCCTGAATATTTAGAAATAAAATAATTCCAGAAAATGAATTATGGCGTCAGCACCACGTCACTGTGACGTCAGCAGTCAACTGGGCTGGCTCGGGTCAAACCTGACGTGTGGGGGCCACACGTCAGTGACACAGTGCTGGCTGGAGTCACAGACATGTGGGGCCGGTCAAAGGCCACGTCAGCGAGGTCAACGCCGACGCGTGGGGCCACTGCAATTAGATTAAACTTAATCTATTTTAGTTAGCCGGTTAGTTAGGCCGTGGGGCCCGGCTGTCAGTGGCTCTGGGGGGTTAGTTAGTGGGGTCATTAGCGCTAATGACGACGCCACGTCAGATACGCCGGCGATGAGTCGCCGGTGACCACAGAACACGGCGGGGCACGCCGGACTTGCGCTAGAGGCGTCAGTTTGGCGCGCTGAGGGCACCAGGGGATGGCCCTTGCTCCCGCGCATCCAGAGGACCGAGTGGGAGGTCGTGGGGTCGACGGAGCTCGTCGGAACGGAGCTCGCGGCGGCGCCGGAGTTCGGTGAGTGCGGGGCTGGCACCGTGGTGCACGGGAGGGCGAGTTAGGATAGACGTTAGACTCCTGGTGGCTTCCTGAGTGCGGTGACACGCTCCGAGACGAGCTCAAGCGGCTGTAGTGACGGCGGTGACGAGGTCAGCGGCGGCCGGAGTTCGGCCGCGGCGGAGCTATTGCCTAGAGCTCGCAAACGCGAGGGGAGAGAGAGGGGTTCTGTACGGAGGCTCACCGCGGAGCTGTAGGGAGGGTTAGTGGGCTCGGGGGCGGCCGGAGTGCAGCGAATCGACGGCGACGACCTCCGGTGGCCGAGGAGGGGAACGGCGACGTGGGCGGCGATGCAGGGCGTCCGGGGCCTCGTGGCTTGGTGGAGAGGGAGAGGGGGTCGAGGCGGAGCCTCTGGGCTAGTCGGGGGAGCGAGGGAGGCCCGGTGGCCATGGCTACGGCGAGCGGCGCTCCCAGGTGCGTTCGGTGACGAGAGGGAGGGAGAACAGAGGAGGAGGAGGGGGTCCAGAGAGAGAGAGACGGTCGAGGGGGGTCGAGGCCGTCTCCGTGGCGTCGCGAGGGGGTCGGGGAGGCTGCCACGGCGAAGCAGGAGGTGGCCGGCGTCGGCGCGCGTGCGTCCAGCACGCAGCTGCTTCGTGCGCTGGCACGGGAAGAAGACAGGAGAAGGGGGCCAGGTGGGCTGGGCCGCTGGGGGAGCTGGGCCGGGCAGGTAAGCAGGTAAGTGGCCCAGGTGGCCTCTCTCCCCTTTTTTTCCTATTTTGTTTCTCTTTTCTATTTCTGTAGTTTTGTTTCTGATTTAGTTCATAGCCCAAATCATTTTAATAAATCCTGCAAATAATTGTGGCCATTAAATGAATTATTACAGAGGCCCTTAACTATTTTCAGAATTGTTGGAGCATTTAAAAATATTAATAGTATTTAAATGCCCCAATTCAAATACAATATGGATTATTCAAAAATCCATAATGGCCCAAAAATATTGGCATCATTTTTGGTAGAGGTTTTTCACCTTTGTCAAAAATCATGAACATTTTTGAAAGCCATTTGGACTTACTTGAAAGTATTTTAGGTGAACCTAGTGAATTCCTTTAATGCTAGGGTTTGAGCAATCCCCATTTCAAGTTCATTCAAAAGTTAAACATGATGCACACATGAGGCTAGGCTAGAGCAATGCCAGGAGCTAGGGATGTGACAACTCACCCCCACTAAACAAGAATCTCGTCTCGAGATTCAAGTGTAGGGTAAGGTGAAGGGGAAACGCAACTAGTATAATCTTCACGATCCAGGGTGCACTTCATAGGAACGTTGATTCGATCACCATCATTGTCTTGAAGTCTTGCTCTGAGAAATCCTGTCAACATGACATGGAGGGAAGAAGGAGACTCTAGAAGGGTCGACCTTCTCGAAGATCGAACAACTCACGGAATGAGACATAGGACCATCTCTCGAGCTGAGAGGCGAAGCACACATCCATAGGAATGGAGTGAAGCAGATGACGAAGGTTCACTAGGTAGACCACAATTTCATACCTAAGAAGGTGGCAAACGATTGTCAACGTAGCGAGGAGTTGAGTTGCCATGATACCATAACGATACACCTTAGGGAAGGTGACTCGTAGAGATATCCCCTTAAGTGGCAAAAAGAATTACTTTTGATATAGAGATCATTGAGACTCTCTATATCAGCCTGAGGCAAATCACGGCAATCGATTGGCGGGGTCGGTAGAATGGCATACTCGGACTTGGATGATGTGGACTACCTTGTTGAAGACAACGTAATGGATGAATTTCCTTATCACCGGAGATGGAAGAGACCCATGGTAGAATGGCACATTAGCGGTGCAAGCTGGGAACAAAATGCAAATGATGGGAATGATTCTGGTAACTGGGGAAGAACCCAACAATAAAGAGTGAATTCACTGTTGGAGTGGTTATAGCATAACCGAAGAGACTAGGAGCAATCCCGGTTAGTGCCGATGATAACACGTAGCGCTTGTGCGTGCTCTCAAGAACTTGAGCATTTCCACATTCATCAAGATTTTACCAATATCCGTGTCAAGGATTCTGGCAACACAACTTACTACCATGATGAATGAGGAAGGATGATGCAGATGCAAAGGAAGATAACACTTTCTCAGATTTCACCTTAGCGAGGCCAAGGAAACAAAATCTGGATGATCGACCGAGAGACATTTAGCACTCCGTTTCTAATGTTCTCCTTGACGTGCTAGTGTAACCCAATCATAGATATGGTTTGGTATCTAGAACATCAAGTAAAGGTCGGACTTTGGGAGCACAAGAATCCATAGGGGCAACTAGGGAGTAAATCCTACGAAATCCCTATGGGGAAGTGGCCAACTTCCTCAATCAAGATATTATAATAACAGGTCTACCGGATGGGTGTGTTGGCCACTACATCCACCTTACCGGTTATCGAGAGACCAATATTATAGTTCTTGGGGAAATGTTCCAACCATCATATCTACCTGAGATTCAGATCTGGTTGGTGTCAGGATATTCCAGACTCATCGAGTCTAGGAAGAAAAACAGAAGTTTGCAACACAAATCGACGAGATGACGTTGCGAGATTCTCGGGAAATGAACTACGATAGCAAGCTCCAAAACATGAGCTGGTTCTGCTACAAACATGTGAACACGTTGTCCAAGACAAGCATGACCACAAAGTAGTCTTATAATAAAACACTACCGAGTTCAGGAGGGGAACCATCATTAATGACATCGAAGTCTCCACGCGTGGAAGTCCAAAGAGTTCACCTTGGACAGACTCCTTTATCTTTGAACAACTCAACCAGTGGCTTGGTGTGCTAGGATATACATATAGCATGGAGGTTGCAAATCTCCAGACCACAGAATACTTCGCACGTATGCATGACTGACTTGGGATGATTCCAGAGGAAGCAAAACTAACTTTCTCAAATTCACGGCGGCATCTTTCACCAAATGCACGTGTATAAAAGGAAGTCACTCCTTTCATCAACAAATACTTCATGAGCTAGCATGAAGAAAATGCTTTCAAAAGTTTCCAACACTAGCTTAATGTCCAACAAAATCATGGAGGAGATAAGGATGTTGTCAATGGGCTCAACAACAATTCATCTAGGTTTCCTTTTAAAAGGAATTCCATAGTTAAGTGAA
The DNA here is from genome assembly GCF_018294505.1 of Triticum aestivum. Classification (NCBI taxonomy): domain Eukaryota; kingdom Viridiplantae; phylum Streptophyta; class Magnoliopsida; order Poales; family Poaceae; genus Triticum; species Triticum aestivum. The sequence goes on along the minus strand of NC_057803.1, from coordinate 414,325,461 downwards.
CACGGTGATAGCATTGGTCAGACCAAAGATGTAATGGTGTATGCTCGAGGGATCATCCACGAGTAAGACAACATTACGAATATCGTTGGTTCTAGTCTGATTGGATGATAGCCCATACTCAAATCAAAGGATTGATAAGACAATAGGTCCAGCAACTGATCACAAGGACCCATCGATGAAGATATCATCTTTCTTCAACACACACTACACAAGAATATCCCTTTGGAACGAACTAAGTCAGACAAGCTTTTATCTTCCAACTCTCCAAGTTGTTGTCTAGCTTAACCAACTAGCTCAGGGTATCCAACACGGATTCTTGGAGAAGGGGTGGTTTACAGGAATAGACCAACTTGATCACGAACTCAACATAGCGGTCAGGTGACAACCTGGTAATACTTCTGAGAAGATAATTGAAACATCACGAACCACCGGTATGTTACTAAGCTCGAGAACAATCTCGCTTTTGAGGCAAGACGATATGATCAATAGGGCAAGGATTTGAAATAATCCTAACTCATCAATCGAAATGTGCACCGAGAACAAGGACTAGGTAGCATGATCAACCTTAGAATGATGATTCAAAACCAACACGCTAAGAATGAAATTATTGTCCATTAACTACTAAGCAACAAGGTTGCTAGGAGTATTGATTTCACACATCACAATTCATTTGTCGGTATTCCGGTTGCATCAACACGAGGGCCGAGGAATGACTAATGATGGTGAGAAGTATCACTACGTCAAAATTCATGAGAGTTGGTGCAGTTCTCATGACAATTCTGACATAAAGGGGGTAATACTCCAAAGTAGAGCAGAACCAAAAGCTGGATTGGCATTTGATCTGCGGAATACAACTACTTGACCCAATCCTAGATATGGAAGAGGTACTGGAGTTTGTTTCTCCTAGTCATTCCGGAATAGAATGGCCTGACAGACCACAAGAGTCATAGGCATCGATGAATGAACGCACGCATACTCTTGACTATCAATTGATAGACGAGGGTCAGAATGCAACTAAAGAGAGACAACTCAAAGGAACTTATGATTTTCTGAGTTGTGGATGCATGGTTTAGCATGTCGAACGAATTCCACATGTTTCTTCCGGATAACCCATGCAGAAAAGTAGAACTGGCAGAGTTACAATGTAGAATCGAGAACCCATCGAGAGCACTCTGATTGTGATCTTTCGATCAGCGAGGAACATCTGTCATAAGCGGTTCATAGTATTTGGAAGAAAGGAATACCACGAACATCGAGGACTATCGCAAAGGTTACTAATATCCTAAAGGAACTAGCAAACACTATCAACATGAAATAAGTAGGGTGGATCTCGGGTTCAAAAACCCAGGAACAGAATGCCTACTAACTAATAACATCACGGGAAGCCAGAATCATCACACTGGGATCACAAAACATTGCTAGATTACTAGGTGACTCCCTAAACACCTAGGGCCATAATAGTAACTCCAACATAATGTCAAGGCAATAGAATACCTCAACTCAACAATTAGTGTGATTGAGCTGGCATAAAGGAGCATCGAAACCAGAGGAAAAGGATTTTGCAAATGCATCAAACTATTTAGAAACCTGGAATAACTCGGACAGCATAACGGCTGTAAATGCTCAGAAAAGATTTGAGACATTCACAAAATGGTGGCATAACCACTCAGAAGCACAATATCAAGGTTTCGAGATCATCAGTTAACATACAGAAGTAGTAGGAACTGGACTCAAGCTTAAATCGAACAATCTTATAAGTCTACGGACTAGTAATACGTGATCCTGATAGAAAGAAGAGAAAGCCTAGTTTCCTAACCCCGTAGGAAAAATAAGATGACTCAGATCAGAAGGCCATGAGGTATAAGGAGTAAAAAGAGCCTTACGTTCCATCCCACAATCAATTCCCTTATATAACTAAAGAATTTCTAGACTCCACTTCGACCAGTTTGGCTTGGTGATCCTACAGACAGTCAAGCTCTGATACCAACGCTGTCAGGACCCCGACTCGATGTCACATTGATCTAGCCGGTAACACCTCATATCACTTTGCGGCCTCACGCACGGTATCCCCACGGGTGTCGCCTTACCTTTGCCCGGGACCGTTTGCGCCTTTTGGCTCACGTATATGATAGTGTCGCTAGCATCCATATGATAAGGAGCCCGGGCTGACATGACTAGTCGTAAACCCAAAGTGGCACAGACTTACAGGGACAGGCATCCATGACCCAGCTTCGAACGTGTCGGTCATCAGCAAGTGGGTCCGGGCTGTAGCACTGGGCTAGCAGGACTCCGGTAAACCGGGCTGTAGCGGGCTAACAGGACTCCGGTACTCAAAGCATGACATTTCCCCGAAGGGACAGACACAGGAACGAAGAAGGACACATGCCGGCCAGCCTAAGTGTTCCGGAGCAGTAGCAAGCTACCATGGCTCAGTGGAAACACTAGGAGACATTTCCCGGTAAGAGAGGCTACTAAAGATAAACAACTAGATGGTCAGATCCCACACATACCAAGCATTTCAATAACATACACACAATATGCTCGATATGTGCAATACAACATGGCATCACAAAATGACTCTACGACTCAAGTAGTTTATTCAATAGGCTCCGAGGAGCGAGATATTACAAACATGGGTCTCATGACCCAACACTCAGAGCATACAAGTCAAAGCACAAGCGGAAGCTATCATGTCTGAGTACAGACATCTATAAACGAAAAAGGCTGAGAAGCCTGACTATCTATCAGATCCTGCCGAGGGCACAAGATCGTAGCTGAGGTATCAAGCTAAACGTCGAAGACCACGCGGAATTACTAGTGAGACTGAAGTCTCTCTGCAAAAACATAAAATAGGCAAACGTGAGTACAAATGTACCCAGCAAGACTTACATCAGAACTATCTACATATGCATCATTATCAACAAAGGGGATGGTGGAGTTTGACTGCAGCAAGCCAGCTTTGACTCGGTGGCTATCCTGAACTACGGCTGCAAGTAACTCTTTTGAGGTGGCGCACACGAGTCCACATATTCACCATATCAATACACCACTATGGATCCGCTCCCGTCTCCCTACGAGAACGCCATCCATAGCACTCACGCTTATCTTGCGTATTTTAGAGTATCCACTTTCACTTGTCTATGAACTGATATAAGCAACCCAGAAGTCCTTTTCCGCGGACACGGCTATTCGAATAGATGATATTAACCCTGCAGGGGTGTACTTCTTCATACATGTTTCCACCACTTAGCGTCTGCACACGACATGTGCTCGGCAGACTTCAAGCGAAAGCCGACGTGGGTGTAGACCACGACCTACCTAAACACTCAAGTCTCTAGTCCAGGTTTATCGCCTATTCGGGTTCCATCCATGAGGAGATCCGGCCGGAGTTTCGCTCACAGCCCCAAACGATGTGAACAGGGTTCCCGAGATACCAAACGGGCATCCGGTACACCATGCCACGTACCTACCGCATCACAGCCCACCCCTATGGTCAGCGCTGTCCACGGCCTCCAGTAAGCTACAAACACCAGAAACTACTTGCAACTCCTGGACAGAGGACTAGGGTGAATAAGAAGTCGAGCGGGGTCATATTTCAGGGCCCAATGTATGGTAGTAGCTGAATCATGGATCACAAACACAGAACTCAGTTCCTGAGGACGGCTTCAATGAGACAACCCACCATGTACTCCTACATGGCCTCTCACCGCTACCTTTACCAAATCGTGTTCACACACTTAGCTCACACACAGTAGGACATGTTCACACGCCTCTGATTCATCCCCGATGAATCAGACCTGACTCAACTCTAAGCAGTAGCAGGCATGACAAACAAGCATGAATGAGTAGGCACAACAGGGCTCAAACAACTCCTACTCATGCTAGTGGGTTTCATCTATTTACTGTGGCAATGACAGGTCATGCAGAGGATAAAGGGGTTCAACTACCGCAGCAAGTAACAGATGAATCGGTGTTGTCCTAATGCATTAAAAGAGAGCAGGAGCGAGAGAGTAGGATTGTATCGGAATGAACAAGGGGTTTTGCTTGCCTGGCACTTCTGAAGATAACATTGAGTCTTCATCAGTGTCAACGATCACATCATCGGTATCACGTCTATCGAGGGGGGACAAATACCGGCAACACAGAAGGGAACACAATCAATGCAATGCACAATGTGTTTTGAGCTAATGCAACTAAAACCAGATTAAATGAAGTTGGTTTGAATATAAAATTCAAATTCAAACTCCATATGTGATTAAATAAATGCCCTTTATATGATTTGTGCTAAACAGCAGCTATAAGTTGTTCTAACATGCATGAAAATGGTACAGATGGATTCCTTGAATTTTTCTGATAATTTTTCATATATAAATTATTTAATTTGGAGTTACGGTTGAATTTCTATGAATTTTAGAAGTTTTAGGCATTTTCTGGAATTTCCTGAATATTTAGAAATAAAATAATTCCAGAAAATGAATTATGGCGTCAGCACCACGTCACTGTGACGTCAGCAGTCAACTGGGCTGGCTCGGGTCAAACCTGACGTGTGGGGGCCACACGTCAGTGACACAGTGCTGGCTGGAGTCACAGACATGTGGGGCCGGTCAAAGGCCACGTCAGCGAGGTCAACGCCGACGCGTGGGGCCACTGCAATTAGATTAAACTTAATCTATTTTAGTTAGCCGGTTAGTTAGGCCGTGGGGCCCGGCTGTCAGTGGCTCTGGGGGGTTAGTTAGTGGGGTCATTAGCGCTAATGACGACGCCACGTCAGATACGCCGGCGATGAGTCGCCAGTGACCACAGAACACGGCGGGGCACGCCGGACTTGCGCTAGAGGCGTCAGTTTGGCGCGCTAAGGGCACCAGGGGATGGCCCTTGCTCCCGCGCATCCAGAGGACCGAGTGGGAGGTCATGGGGTCGATGGAGCTCGTCGGAACGGAGCTCGCGGCGGCGCCGGAGTTCGGTGAGTGCGGGGCTGGCGCCGTGGTGCACGGGAGGGCGAGTTAGGATAGACGTTAGACTCCTGGTGGCTTCCTGAGTGCGGTGACACGCTCCGAGACGAGCTCAAGCGGCTGTAGTGACGGCGGTGACGAGGTCAGCGGCGGCCGGAGTTCGGCCGCGGCGGAGCTATTGCCTAGAGCTCGCAAACGCGAGGGGAGAGAGAGGGGTTCTGTACGGAGGCTCACCGCGGAGCTGTAGGGAGGGTTAGTGGGCTCGGGGGCGGCCGGAGTGCAGCGAATCGACGGCGACGACCTCCGATGGCCGAGGAGGGGAACGGCGACGTGGGCGGCGATGCAGGGCGTCCGGGGCCTCGTGGCTTGGTGGAGAGGGAGAGGGGGTCGAGGCGGAGCCTCTGGGCTAGTCGGGGGAGCGAGGGAGGCCCGGTGGCCATGGCTACGGCGAGCGGCGCTCCCAGGTGCGTTCGGTGACGAGAGGGAGGGAGAACAGAGGAGGAGGAGGGGGTCCAGAGAGAGAGAGACGGTCGAGGGGGGTCGAGGCCGTCTCCGTGGCGTCGCGAGGGGGTCGGGGAGGCTGCCACGGCGAAGCAGGAGGTGGCCGGCGTCGGCGCGCGTGCGTCCAGCACGCAGCTGCTTCGTGCGCTGGCACGGGAAGAAGACAGGAGAAGGGGGCCAGGTGGGCTGGGCCGCTGGGGGAGCTGGGCCGGGCAGGTAAGCAGGTAAGTGGCCCAGGTGGCCTCTCTCCCATTTTTTTCCTATTTTGTTTCTCTTTTCTATTTCTGTAGTTTTGTTTCTGATTTAGTTTATAGCCCAAATCATTTTAATAAATCCTGCAAATAATTGTGGCCATTAAATGAATTATTACAGAGGCCCTTAACTATTTTCAGAATTGTTGGAGCATTTAAAAATATTAATAGTATTTAAATGCCCCAATTCAAATACAATATGGATTATTCAAAAATCCATAATGGCCCAAAAATATTGGCATCATTTTTGGTAGAGGTTTTTCACCTTTGTCAAAAATCATGAACATTTTTGAAAGCCATTTGGACTTACTTGAAAGTATTTTAGGTGAACCTAGTGAATTCCTTTAATGCTAGGGTTTGAGCAATCCCCATTTCAAGTTCATTCAAAAGTTAAACATGATGCACACATGAGGCTAGGCTAGAGCAATGCCAGAAGCTAGGGATGTGACACCCATCGCCCATTGCACACCTGCACGTTGCGAGGGCGGCCGGAAACAAACCTGGCCTCCCTAATACAAGAGTAGGCGTTCCAGTACAATCCGGAGCATGTCGCTGAGTCGCTGACGTCACGAAGGCTTCGGCTGATACCACGACGTCGAGTGCCCATAACTGTTACCGCGTAGTTGGTTAGTGCGTATAGGCCAGTGGCCAGACTCAGATCAAATACCAAGATCTCATCAAGCGTGTTATTTTGAAATAACCGCGGACGCCGACCAGGGCCAGGCCCACCTCTCTCCTAGGTGGTCTCAACCTACCCTGTCGCTCCGCCACATAGGTTCACTCAGAGGACCGTCAGGACGAACATCCTTTCGGTCCCAATCCGTGAATCACTCGCGGGTACTCTTCGAGCCGACCCGACTTTTGTCACCACAAGTATCACATATTATGTATAAGTATATACCCGTGATCACCTCCTAAGGGATCACGACCTGATAATATAGCATGGCAGACAGACAAGAATGTAGGGCCACAAATGAAATACTAGCATCCTATACTAAGCATGTGGGATTACAGGTAAAGGTAACAAAAATAGTAGCAAGGTCAGGCCATGCATCAGGATAGGATTGACGAAAAGTAGTAACATGATACACTACTCTAATGCAAGCAGTAGAGACAAGAATATGCGATATCCGGTGATCAAGGGGGGGCTTGCGTGGAAGCTCGGCCGAGAAGGAGGGGTCCTCATTGATGTAGTCGATCACGGGGGTATCGGGAACGGTCTCCGGGTCTACCGGAAAGAAGTAATGGAGGGGGACCACAATAAATAACAGAGCAATCAAAGCAACACAAGGCAGAACACATCAATACTTGTTGCTAGGGGTGGCCTAACGCGATGCTACACGTTACAGAAGGAGCGGGAAAATATCTGTGGATATAGTCCCGGCTTTGGGCAATTACCGGATAGACGATCCGGAGGGAAAGGATCCATGTTGGCAGTGTTGGAGGCATCTGATAGGTAAGTGGGTAGCGTAGTCGGGTTCGTCTCAATTTTCTGATCATTTTTCATATATAAATTATTTTCATCCGAGTTACGGATTATTTTCTATGGATTTACAATGTTTTATTGATTTTGCAATTTCTGAATTTATTATTATTTCGGAATTAAACAGTGAGATACTTTTTATACACAGCTGTAACTAGCCCATGTGCATGACAGGTGGGGCCATGGGGGCTGAATTAGCAGCCCGGTCAACAGTTAACAGTTGACTGTTCACTGGTCAAACTTACGTGCGGGCCCCTGGTGTCATAGACTCAAACTAATCAACAGAGTTTCACATGGTTTAAATTATCCTAATTAAGTAATGGGGCCTATTGTCAATGTCCCAATGATTTAGTTAATTTCTACAGTGGGGGGCCACCAGTCAATGAGTGTTAGAGGTGTATTAGGCCTACTCTAATTGGGGCTAAGCTACTAATTAAGTCAACGATAGGGGTGCCTGGGCATGCATGTAGCCGTGGCTGGGAGCCGGGCGTGGTGCGGCCGGCCAGTAGAGGGAACGGCGAGCGCGGAAGCAGCCATGGCGAGCGGCGAGTCGCGTGCAGAGGCGAGGGACCGGCGCAGGGCAGCCGGAGGCGAGCAGCGGCGGCCGCGCAAGATCTTCGACAAGCAGCAACCATGCAGTGTAGCGAGCGGCAGTGAACATCAGCGGCCACGGCGGCTCGCAGGCGGGACTGCGCACGTGGGCAGCGCGGCTACGCCACGAATGGGCAGAAGCGAGAGGCGGCTGAGCACGTGTGCGGCAAAGGCGGCCCGGCGGCCATGACCCGCAGCAGCGTGGAGCGGCAACAGCAAGGGCACAGCCAAGGCAGAGCAGGGGCTTGGCCGCAACACGGTGAGCGCGCACGGGCGCGGCCAGGGCGTGGGCAAATGACAGGGATTCGAAGGGGGAAACATGGGAATCAGCGCGGCTCATCGAGGGGAAGGTCGGGGACGTGCTTGCAATGATTGGGGTGCCGTGGTGTTGTGGATCGACGGCGAGATGACGCGGCCGTGGTGGAGAGAACGGTGATAAAGGTGACGATGCGGTGCATCCCTGCTCGATTCGAAGCATCCGAGCGAAGGAGACGTCGACGGCGAGTCTGTTGGACAAGTGGCGCGGTGCGGGACGGCTCTGGAGCACGAGATCGACGACATGTGTGGCGACGGGGTCTCGGATTTGTGCGGGGGCAAGAGCTATGGGACAAGGAAGAGCGAGAAGATGCTAGGGTTTGTACGGGGTCGCGGGCGGCGCCTTGTAGGGCTAGGAGGGGGAATGGATGTTCGACATGCGGCGTCGGCCATGGAGATGGTGCCACGGCTGTCCCTGCCCCGTTCCTGTAGCTAGGTAGGAGATAAGTGCGGGTGCGGGCTGGGCCTCCTCTGCCACCAAGGCCTAATCAGAAATAGGTTTAGGCCCCTTTTCTATTTCTTTTCTGATTTCTTTTATTTATTTATTTATTTCTTTTTTGAATTGCGAAATATTTGTCCACAAGATGTATTTTATAAAATATGGAGTTGTGCCACATAATTACTTTACAATATTTAGTACTGCCATAAAAACGTTGGCAAGCATTTGAATTAATTTTGCATTTTGCATAATGCAAGTAGATAAAACGGTTGTTTTGGGCACTTTTTTAAATAGGTTGGGGCGAATGTAATATTTCAAATAATATTGGTTCATTCAAGAATATTAGTTAGTACATTTTTGCAATCCAGCGAACATTTTTGTTTTACCATTTGAAGAAATAATTATTTGACTCTATTTTAACTTCAATTTGAATTCGATTTGGATCAAAGTGAGGTTTAGAAAATTAATTGCGATGACATGGCACCATTACTGTGTGGTCACTATAGCATGACATTGGGGGTTGTTACAAATCTCCTCCACTACAAGAAATATCATCTCAAGATTTAAGAGGTGGAGTAAGGAGGAAAGTTTTGGTTATGGAATTCTAACGGATCATTTCGTTCTAGGTTGCTCGTCCTGAAGAAGTCGATCCCTTCCGTTGACGTCTTCATTCCTCTGCTCCAGGTTATCATGATGAAGTCATCATCCTTTCTTCAGGGTCTTCATCATACTTACAAAAGGACAAGGGGTAACTTCGAAAGAACGGTCCTCTACTAAGTTGCTTAACTGGTAGATAACATCAGGGAATGTGGCGGAAAGTAACTTGAATTGAAACTTAACAAAATATTGAGAGCAAAGTAATAAGGTACGATAAGGAGTTTCAAGCAACCAGGTAATCTTTAGATGCCTAATCAGAAGGTGAAAGGGTTTTCGAGCAACGGAAATAAGTATTGTGTCTGATACCCGCATAGATCATTAGGAAGGTGGCTCGTGAATTACATATGAAACCAAGCGCAAGGGGTAACTTTGAAACAGGTGTGTACAAGAGAGTCAGGTTTCGATCATGTGGAACTGTGGATTATGGGCCCACCATGTGGGTTAAAAGTAGAAGGAGCAGTGACATCTTGCACGGTCATGATAGGAAGGCAAGTCAGTGGGTAGCCTGTCAGTTATGTCGGAAACAACTTCGGTACTAAGGGCGAGGGACGAAGAGAACCATTTTCATGCTCGTTAAACGAGGCGGACCAATAGGCAAAGTTCTCGTCCATCGGTGGTCACCGAAATGTTATCAACAATAGTAACAGGGTCTTACTGACAAAGTTGTACACCAAGGTGTTTAAATAAGCAGAAAATTATAACTACTTAGATTATATGTAGATCAAAGAAAGGTTCAATAAACAAATGGAAAGGAAAATGTGTTTAAACAAAATGAATAGGTGTATATCATTTCCAAGATTCAGCAGGGCATGATATACGTGTCAGGAGATCAAAGTCATGACCATATAGATAAAAGGGGTAAGAAGAATTATGATATGTACCCACACAACGATGTTGGATACATGATCAAGAAACATTTAGCATTGCGCTTACAATGTTCTTGTTGATATTTCAGTACCGCGGTCATGCTTCAGGATAGTATTGACATGGTCATTATGGAAAGGTCAGACTTTGGATACACAAGGGATCCATCGGAAGCAACTCAAAATAAGTCATACAATTTCAAGGAAAAGATGAGGATGTGGTCGACGAGATCAATAATAATTCAACAAGATACCCATAACATGGATTTCCACAATTAAGTGAACAAGGGGATAACACTGGACACAGCAAAGTATATAAGGATGTATGTTCGAGGAGAACATCCATAATTGAACTTTGAACGAAAATGCATATGGAAATATGGACCAAGTAGCACGATCAATGCTAGAATGATGATTCAAATAAGCAAAAGACTGGAATGAACTATCGACCATTAACTTCAAAGCAACAGGGTTGCTAGAAATACTAAAGTCTCACAGCAGAGTTCACCTATTGGTATTTTGGTTGGAATGAACACGGGCTCCAAGAGATAGAATGGTGATGGCGAGAAGCATCACTTTATCAAGAATTCTTAGTTGGTGGAGTAATCCTCACAACACCCTTGACATAAGAGATGGCAATACTTCAAGGTAGAACATAATACAAGCTGGATAGCAAGTCGCATCCACAACATGAACAAGTTTGTGATGAAAGGAAGATAAGGATGTTGTTGATGGTAAATCGAATTACCAAGGGACGAGGATGGAACTTATCATCATGAATTCGATTGATATCCTGGAAGGCGTCAAAATGCTGACGATCATCACAACACATTTTTTGGGAGAGGCTTCATGTAGATGCAATCGAATAGCAACTACATCAAGCGAAAGGACTAGTGCAACAAAAGATTATTGGAGCGACAGGTACAACAGAAACTCGGAGTCAAGTTTGATGTTCGAGGTGAAACAATAAGACGAGGAAATCGTCGTAGGATTAGCTCATCGTCGAAAGTTGCGCTCCAGGAATAAGGACCAAGTAGCACAGTTAAAATTAGCATGGTAATGATATGGTTGGCCAGACTAGGAATGGCTTGAAGGATTATTAAACTCGTAAGAAATGAAAATTACTTAAAGTTATAGAATCGGAGTGCGGAATCAATTCAACCGATTCAATTATCGGTGTCCTCGAGTGATTAATAACTCAGATCCGTGGGAAATCTGGAATCAATGAGAAACAATACTACATGAAGACTCATAGGAAGCAACACAGTTCTTTGATATTCTCGAGGTACCGGAGGGTAATACTCGAAGGAAGATCAAAATAGAGGTTGCGGAGATGCATTGATCTGCAGAAGACAAGTGCTTTAACTTGTTCGAGAAATGAAATTAAAGGGGAACAATCATGGTCAGAACCACGGTTGCAAATGACCAAACATAGATACCAGATGAACTTATAATAAGGGGATTATTATTATCACAAGAAGCTTCCATGAAAAGTTCCACATTAGGTCCATGGGTGTCGGTGTCAAAACCCGTGGATCTCGGGTAGGGGGTCCCGAACAGTGCGTCTAAGGCGGATGGTAACAGGAGGCTAGGGACACGATATTTATCCAGGTTCGGGCCCTCTTGATGGAGGTAAAACCCTATGTCCTGCTTGATTATACTTGATAATATGGGTATTACAAGAGTTGATCTACCACAAGATCGGAGAGGCTAAACCCTAGAAGCTAGCCTATGATATGATTGTATGTTGTCCTACGGACTAAAACCCTTCGGTTTATATACACACCGAAAGGGGCTAGGGTTACACAAGGTCGATTACAAAGGAGGAGATATACATATCCGTAATACCTAGCTTGCCTTCCATGCCAAGCAGAGTCCCATCCGGACACGGGATGAAGTCTTCAATCTTGTATCTTCATAGTCCAACAGTCCGGCCAAGGATATAGTCCGGCTGTCCGGAGACCCCCTAATCCAGGACTCCCTCAGTAGCCCCTGAACCAGGCTTCAATGACTATGAGTCCGGCGCGCAGTGTTGTCTTCGGCATTGCAAGGCAGGTTCCTCCTCCGAATACACCATGGAAGAATTTGAATACAAGGATAGTGTCCGACCCTGCAAAATAAGTTCCACATACCACCGTAAAGAGAACAATATTACCATAAATCTAATCTGCTGACACATTTTGGCAGCATGACATCACGCCACGGCCCGGTAATTATTTGAACCGTTTTTCTTTAACCAGCCCCGCACATAACGCGAGGCGGTTTCTTGACACGTCTTGTCAAAGCAGAGATCGTGTTCCCCTTATTACGGGATTCTCATCAATACGAACGTGGGTAACCCAACCGTGCCTAGGACTCCTAGATTTTAGGCAAGTCCTAAACGGCCACGAGGAGGACGCTTGATATTCACCCTCTTTACAAAGGGACAAGGCTGTTACTTTTTTCCCTCCCGTGCTCAATCGAATCCCTCCCACGCCTCGAGTTCTAATACCCAAAGCCAAGGTCAGGTGCTTCGGACCTTCAATCATGTCTGGATCCAGCCTTCAAGGCCGGTGGATGTCTTCCTCTGTCATGGAGGAGGACATCAAGAAGTTGAGGGAGGCCAGATATCTGACCGCCGAAATTTCACATAGGCTGCCCGCCCGAGGGCAGGTCGTCCCTACTCCCGAACCCAACGAGAACGTTGTGCTTCTCTCCCACTTCCTCTGAGGACTAGGCCTTGCTCTGGATCCCTTTGTCAGGGTCTTATGTTCTATTACGGGCTGGATTTTCACGATCTGGCCCCAGACTCCCTTCTTCACATCTCGTCATTTTTTGTCGTCTGTGAGGCCTTCCTCTGCATTACCCCTCACTTCGGCTTGTGGCTTAAGACCTTCGATGTGGAGCCGAAGATGGTCAAGGGACAGTAGCAGCATGCGGAGGTGCTTTAATAAGCAAAATTGCTGATGCTCCATGGCCAAAGGCTTCCTTTCCAAAGGTGTCCGGATTGTGGCAACGGGAGTGGTTTTACGTCCAGCTCTCCGAAGTGCCAAGTGGGTAGCTGCCCCCACCTTTCGCTCGGGCCCTCCACCACAACTGATGTCATGGATCAATGGGGGACTGAACTGGGTCCAGCCGAGGACGTGCCAATACTGCAGAGCCGTATCCGAGATCTCTTCGAGGGAGATTTCAGTCTGGTTATGGTAATGCAAGTCATGCTGGTTCGTCGAGTCCAGCCTTGCAAATGTCGGCCCATCCGTATGTGGGAATTAAACCCAGAAGGACCGCACACTATTCAGAATTTCCTCGGCATGATGCACGAGTAGATGTACAAATCGTTCCTCGGACCCCAAATAGAGTGTCCAGACACTACCGAGGACGTGGGCCTGAGCAGCAACCGCACCGCTGCCCAAGTAAGTAATCCCATGGCCGGACACACCGTCCTTTTATTTATCATGACATCATCCTGAAGAATCGCTCTTTGACCAGGACTGGATAACAAAGGCGAAGATGATCCGGTGTTCGGCCCCCCTTCCTGAAGGCTTGGACAATCCAGTGCTGGAAAAGATGCTCGAGCCAGCACCTTGTCCGGTGCCCTCAAAGGAAGATGAAGGGGGGAATAAAGAGGGCAAAAGTGGGCCTCCATCGCTACCTATTCCAACCAAGGGAATGAGCGCCTCCACGAGGGAGGATAACTGAGGGGAAGAATCTGACATTCTCTCTCCTCGGGGAAGGAAGAGGACTATCTCCAAAGATCCGGAAATCAAGGTTTCCAAACGGGAGAAGAAATCTCCGCCAGAGGGTCCTGCCTCGGAGGGTGTTCTTGCCGCACAATGTCCGCGCGGGGATCAGCCCTCTAACAAGCTGTAAGTAATCAAAAGGTATTTAATAGTGAAGATATCCTACCTTACTTCTGAGGAAAATAACCGAAGTATTTATCTTGCAGTTGGGATCTCAGCCCTTCTCAGCTGAGCTCGTCTTCGGGGGATCTTCTTCCGGAGATGATGGAGAGCGAAACGCCTCCCCCTGCCACACCACCTTACGAAGCAGGTGACCCTGAGGTGTCGTCACGGAGGGCTTCTCCTGATCCGGCAAGGCCAGAAGGTAATCCTATGGCCACCCGAAGTCCTCAGTATCCGGCTCTTGAAGAGAGTAATCAAAAGAGTCCGGCACCGTCTGGTGCGTGGTCGGATGTACGGAGGGATCTGCTAGAGAAGGCGGTTATCTCATAAGAGCACCGCACATTGATGGGTACGGTGATTGAAAGGATTTCGTCCGCCGAAAGCGGGCTGCATGAAGCCTTTATGAGTCTACTAATGGGTTTTGAGGTACGTGAAATGATGTATATTTTTGGAAGTACCGCACATTTTTAGATGTGCCCTGTGTAGATAGTAGCCCCTGAGACTCTGGTTGTCATCGAAAATGGCGGCAAACAGAGGATCATAGTCCCAGGCAATAACCACACTGCCTTTATGTGCAAGTGGTGGAGGCTCTGGTGGCTAGCCGAACTGATGGGTATGCCGAACTATAGCGGCAGCTGGATGCGGCAGATGCGGACATCGTGCTTGTCAATGAGCGGCTTGATGAGGCACAGGGTGAGTGGCCTTTCTGGTGATTATCACATGATAAGAGCAGCATGATGCTAGTATCTTTAATATGTTGTGACTACAGATGGAGCGGCCACCGTGGAGACCCTTCGAGCGGAGCTTGCCTGAGCCAAGGAGCAAGCAAGGAGTAGCAATGCGGCTGCTTTGCAAGCGGCCGAAGAGTTAAGGGCCGAACAGGCCGCACATTGCGAGAGCAAAGAGAAAATGGCCAGGATGGCTGTAAAGTTAAAAGATACTGCCGACCGTTGCCATCTTCTTGAAGAAGAAAACCGGGCGATGGCAACGGACCTGGAAAAGGCCACGATGGCGACCAAAGGTACCCGCTCTGCGATGAGAGCGAAAAAGGAGGAGCTGCGTCAAGCCAGGGATATCGCGGCTGGGAAACCCTTTATGCTGCGGAGGAAGTTTGGAGATCCTCGGTATGCCCCTCTGGACCGGCTGTGGAGTTCGGTGGACGCATATCTGGACTTAGCGGCGAGTGCTGTCGATGCGGCCGAATACTTCCGAGATCAAACAGATCGTGAATTGGACAAGCTATTCTGGTCACAAATTAACGTTCCAGAGCGTCCACTTCCATTGACTGATCGGCTTCCCGAATGGGCCGAGCTGAATAGATTGTCCGGACTCGCCATGAGGTCTGTTGTGGATCATCTGTGGCCGGAAAGGCCAAAGCCGAACATCTATTTTAGTTTGGTGCAGCAGTTCCTTGGTGCGGTGCCGCGCATTAATGCGATGAAGAGGTCAGCGTGCATAGAAGGCTCGCAGATGGCCCTTGCCCGTGTCAAAACATACTGGGCGGAGATGGATGCCACCACTGTTGTGGCGCAGGGTTCGGCCATAGGCCGAGTGGCTGCCGAGCACTATTTTGAAGAAGTTCTCGAAGGCGTTTGTTCGATAGAGGCCCAGTGCTTGAAGAATATTATGTTTGAGTGACATGTATTCCCATTGTAAAAACAATGTTTTATTAAGTTTATCAAGGCTGTATTTATACTTTTGCCCGAAAGTATTATGATGCCTCCTGTGCGGCCGTTTATGTATATATGTATATAACCTGAAAGATTGCAGTCGTTCGCTTTAGCCCCCATGCATATAATGCGGGGGTGTTCGCAGAAGACACATGTTCACACTTGACCCAACGTCTTGGTCCATTAAGGAGGTGATATCGTAGCGAATTAGGCAATCGGACTATAATGCTTTAACACTTTCACTTAGCCAGAGGAGTTTGACAGTGGGGCTACTATATAGCCCCTGGTGGCTCCGCACTCATCCAAATTCAGGGTGCGTACATGCCTAGCCGGGAAACAGCCCTTCGTTAAGGTGGAGGAATCCCGAAGATTCCGATAGGTCATCGAGTGGTTGACCAGTCTCACGCTATATCATGACAGCTAGTTTTCGACTTTCTCTACTGAGGTGCTCGTCCGGATGAACCAGGGCACAATCGTAGTAGTTCTCCTGGTGCCGCCTTAGCCGATAGAGCGGAACGTAAGGCAGCAAAACATAGGAGCCAGGCAAACCCAACATTTGACCAAAGATATGATTTGGAGCTGATGCATATAAGGCCAAACTCGCGACGCTGAACGCTCCCTAAGGTATTCAGTCTTTATGGTGTAAACCAGGCCTAAACAGTGCCCTTTGTAATAAGCCCCTAGTGTTCAGGTACGTGCAATATTCTGATGTGGCCACATGCCAATACGTCAGCATCCTTCTCAATTGTACTGAGAATCTGAGGGATGTGTATCAACAAGAGACAGTAAAAAAGGTTTACGTAGGGTCTTAATCTAAAAAGAATCCTTCGAACGGGTCCCTGCCGCACGTCTGCGCCTGTGTCTCTGTTATGTCGTATTCTGGACGGGTGTAGCACGATGGTCATCTGAAAAAGAGAGGAACTTAATTGAAAAGTTGTCGTGCAAAAGGTAAGTTATACTAAATAAACAATATGAGTAAAGTTGAGCCTGATTGTCACTTGTACGCATGCTTGACCCCCTTGTATTGTAATAGGGGTATAGCCATAAAACCTGTATCAATTACATATAGCAGTACCGGACTCGTCCAACCGTGTCCGTGGTCTTAACGACCTGTCAGATGCTTTAGTTGGTGAGGCCATTTAGTGTGCAGCTGCCAAGGCAGCCGCACGGTCTTCCACGCGCAAGGAGCACTCAATATTTCCATTTACTGTAATGATGCCACGTGCACCGGGCATCTTAAGCATGAGGGAAGCGTAATGCGGTATTGCGTTAAAGCGAGCGAAAGCTTCGCGTCCGAGTAGTGCTTGATAGCCACTTTGGAACGGAGCGATGTGGAACATTAAATGTTCGCTACGGAAGTTATCGGGAAAGCCGAATATAACCTCTAGTAGCAGGGAGCCCGTGCAATGGGCCTCTAGGCCTGGCGTTACTCCTTTAAAGGTAGTATTGCTGCGGCTAATTTTTGTTGGGTCTATCCCCATTTTGTGGACTATGTCCTGATATATCAGGTTTAGACTGCTGCCACCATCCATCAGGGCTCGTGTGAAGTGGTATCCGTAAATTATTGGGTCCAATACCAAGGCAGCCCATCCTGCACACCGGATACTTGCCGAGTAATCTCGATGGTCGAAGGTGACCGGTTGGAACGACCAGTGGCAGGACTCCGCGGTGATAGGCCCTGGGGCATGTGTCTCTAGGAGTGCCGCTTTGTTTCTCCCCTTTGTCAAGTGTAATACGTTTAGTGTTTTGACTTCTGGTGGGAACTTCTTCTGTTCCCCAGTGCTTTGCTTACGAGGCTCGTCCTCGTCTTCGCTTGGTGTATCCTGCCCCTTGTGTTCGGTGTTAAGCTTGTCTGACTGCTTGAAGACCCAACATTCTCTATGGGTATGATTTGCAGGTTTATCGGGGGTGCTATGGATCTGACATATTTGGTCCAGAATCTTGTTTAGGCTGGACAGTTCGTCTTTGTTGCCTTTGGGGGCAGCTTTTGCTGATGTGGCCGAGAGCTTTTGAATCCGGTGTTTACCGCTGTGCTCTTCGGGCTGTCTTCTTTATTCCGACACTTGTTTTTGCTGCGTCGTGATTTCCCATTTCTGTCCCTGACTTTGGATGAACTTGGGTCGCTGGTGTTGCATCAGGCTAACCAGCTGTCCTTGCCCGTGCAAAAGCGGGTCATGAGGCTTATTAATGCTGCCATTGTTCTCGGCTTTTCTTGGCCGAGGTTTCTGGCAAGCCATTTGTCTCAAACACTGTGCTTGAAAGCTGCTAAGGCTTCGGCGTCCGGACAGTCGACTATTTGGTTCTTTTTAGTGAGGAACCTGTTCCAAAGCTTCCGGGCTGACTCTCCAGGCTGTTGAGTTATATGACTTAAATCGTCTTCATCCGGTGGTCGGACGTAGGTCCCTTGAAAATTTGCCCAAAAGGCGTGTTCGAGCTCTTTCCAGCTTCCAATGGAGTTTTCGGGGAGGGTTTTAATTCAGTGCCGAGCTGGCCCTTTGAGCTTGAGGGGTAAGTACTTGATGGCGTGGAGATCGTCTCCTCGAGCCATATGGATATGGAGGATGTAGTCCTCAATCCAGACCCCAGGGTCTGTCGTTCCATCGTACGCCTCTATGTTTACGGGTTTGAATCCCTCTGGAAATTCATGGTCTAGCACCTCATCGATGAAACATAGGGGGTGTGCGGCACCCCTTTATTTGGATGTACCGTGGTATTGGATGTTTGTTGTGTTGCATTGTGTGCTGGAGCGCGCTTGCGTGGCCCGTAGATGGATCTGGTTGTGCCGTACTTTTGATGCGAGTCCTCACGTGGATAGCGTACCGGCTTATGTGCGGCGTCGTTTGCCGTTCTATGTTGGCCACGAGGTCGTCTATCGGACTGGATGGCCATTTTGTTTTTTGATTGCGGGGGATCTAAGGCCTCCTCATCGAATTCAGGTAGCAGCTTTCGCTTCGGGTAGCTCTTGGTGTGGCGGTTACCGCCATACTTCGCTGTAGTGTTGAGTACTTCACTCCATCTGATTCTGAGTGTGTCTTGTGCAGCCTTGAGCCTTTGCTTCTGCTTTTTCAGTCTCCTCGCAGTGGAAACCAGCCTTTGATGGGCATTCTGTTGCTCCGGGTGCCTGTCCGATGTGATATCGTCTGGACTGTTATCTTCAACGGGGTCAGGTTGTTCGGTTTGATTCTCCGTGTTGCCCTGGTCGGGCGATGGTTCACCCTGCTCTATCGCTGGGACTATATGACCGCTGTTTCGGCCGAGGCGGGATTTGGAGTGGCGCTTACACCGCCGCTTTGACTGCTTCCTGAGGGAACAACCCTTCGCTGCGTCGTTCCGTTCCTCATCGTTGTTTTCTTTGGGTGTGTCCACCATGTATACATCATATGATGAAGTGGGCGTCCAGTGCCCTGTGGGCAGTGGTTCCTGTTCGTCTCCTGCATCGTCGTCGATACCGTCGATGTTTTTGGAGTCGAAGTCGAGCATGTCGGTCAAATCGTCGACAGTGGCTACTAAGTGGGTGATGGGTGGGCGGCGAATTTCTTTGTCATCCGCATCCCAATCCTGCCGAAAATAGTTCGGCCCGGACTCTCCTGACAGGGAGAGAGACCTTAATGAGTTCAGTATGTCGCCAAAGGGCGAGTGCTGAAAAATATCCGCGGAGGTAAACTCCATGATTGGCGCCCAGTCAGATTCGATAGGTACGGGCGCAGGCAGTTCAGAGTCTGTGGCCATGAAGGGTAAGGTCGATACTCGGCTCGATCGCCGAAGAGAGTGCGGCCTCCGTGGCGGGGTCTATCCACCCGTCCATGGATGGCGCAACTGGCTCTGAATTGAGGGTCGGAGCGGTTGCCGGCGCGATCTCCTGAACAATGTCCGATGGCAGAGCTAAATCATGCTCATCATGACCGTGTGGCGCATTAGGAAGGGGCTCGAATCCGTCGAAGATCAAGTCTTCGCGGATATCGGCCATGTAGTTTAAGCTTCCAAACCTGACCTGGTGGCCAGGGGCGTAACTCTAGATCTGCTCCAGATGGCCAAGCGAGTTGGCCCGCAGTGCGAAGCCGTCGAACACAAAGAACTGTCCGGGGAGAAAAGTCTCACCCTGAACTGCATCGCTATCGATGATTAAGGGAGCCATCAAGCCTAATTATGACGACACAGAGGAACTCTCAATGAAAGCACCAATGTCGGTGTCAAAACCGGCAGATCTCGGGTAGGGGGTCCCGAACTGTGCATCTAAGGCGGATGGTAATAGGAGGCAAGGAACATGATGTTTTACCCAGGTTCGGACCCTCTTGATGGAGGTAAAACCCTACGTCCTGCTTGATTATACTTGATAATATGTGTATTACAAGAGTTGATCTACCACGAGATCGGAGAGGCTAAATCCTAGAAGCTAGCCTATGGTATGATTGTATGTTATCCTACGGACTAAAACCCTCCAGTTTATATAGACACCAGAAGGGGCTAGGGTTACACAAGGTCGGTTACAAAGGAGGAGATATACATATCCGTATTGCCTAGCTTGCCTTCCACGCCAAGTAGAGTCCCATCCGGACACGGGACGAAGTCTTCAATCTTGTATCTTCATAGTCCACCAGTCCGGCTGTCCAGAGACCCCCTAATCCAGGACTCCCTCAATGGGCATGAACACAAAGTTTAAGGTCGACTCCCACTTCTCCAATGCAAACCCTTTCATTCATTTCTCACTTTCGACGTAGTTGTAGAGTTGAAATTTTATCTGGCAAAACACCAGAAGAGTATGACTCGTGAAAACTCTCGACTTCACACGGATTATGGAATGCATAGATTCAACCCATGGGGACATCTTAGGGACATATACCACAAACTTGAAGAGTAAATATCACAAGCTCGAAAGCCGAGCATGGTTAGCCAAATTAGAGAATACAATTTACAAAAGGCATTATATATCGGGGGAAGAACTCACAAGGTGATTGAATATGAAGGACATTGTCAGATAATAATCCAACATTGGATCTGGCGATCCACAATGGAGCTGAGGTGAGTATCGGTACTCAATCAGAGGAAGAAAAGAATGCAAAGGCATCAGATTATAGTAACAGCTGAATAATTCGACGTTCAAGTTGAAGGAAACTAGGTGGACAATCAGTTACAACATGATTGGCCGAGATCCAACTCAGGGTTCGAGTGATGATTGCGAGCAATCGCAACATAATTAATTAATAGGTTCAGGATGACAATGACGAAGGATGTTAATGAATATTGCCGGACATATGGATTTAACAATAATGCAGGGAGACAAGACTCTCGGGAGCACTAGGCTGCAGAGGATCTTCGGGAGATCGAATTGCATTTGGAGAATTTTATGATACATATGATTAACCGTGGATGAATGAATCCCCGATAAGTGTGAGGAATTATTCGTAGGGTTATCAAGGCGGAAAAGAGCTGCAAGGCGGTCAAAAAAAGGATTCTCGAAAGTCGGAGAATACTTTTGGATATCTTGTAATAACAAGAAGGGATGGAAGTATGAATGGCGAGGGTACGCAGTTATCCATAATGATACAATAGTGTTAAGGGGTTGCAAAAGAAATGAACACAAGTTCTGTGGAGTAGATCGGAGAGTATCTTCGAAGTCATTTAGTGAAGCAGGCAACCATCCGGAATGAAGGGGCTCTCTGGGGAAAGTCGTTACGAGAACCTAATGTAGTTAGTAAATTCATTTAACCCGAATAGATGAGTGGACAGAGTCCCAGAGTATAGACGAGGAATAAAAGATCCTAATACCACCCAATGGCGATGTGGGTCCGTAAGCCACACAACCATGTTAGTAAAAGGTTTTGTAATTACTAGACTCAACTTCGGCCAGGGAGTTGGAAAGGGAGATTCCTATAGGCAGTCAGCTCTGATACCAACTTGTGACACCCCCGATTTGACCGGACACTAATCATGCATGCAAATGTGTACGACCAGGATCAGGGACTCATTGGAAGATATCACAACACAACTCTAGACACAATTTAAAATAATACAAGCTTTATATTACAAGCCAGGGGCCTCGAGGGCTCGAATACATAAGCTCGAATACACAAGAGTCAGCGGAAGCAACAGTATCTTAGTACAGACATAAGTTAAACAAGTCTGCCTTAAGAAGGCTAGCACAAAAGTATCAATGATTGAAAAGTCACGGCCTCATGCCTGGGACCTCCTAACTACTCCTCGAAGCCGAACTCCATGTAGAAACATCCTCGGGATCCTCTGACTCCTGGACTCCACCGATCTGGTTGCATCATCCGAGAAGAGAGGAAAAAGGAGGAAAAAGGGGAGCAAAGCAACCATGAGTACTCATCCAAAGTACTCGCAAGCAAGGATCTACACTACATATGGAAAGGTATCTGTGTAAAGGGGTAATATCTGTGGGCTAAACTGCAGAATGCCAGAATAAGAGGGGGATAGCTAATCCAATCGAAGACTACGCTTCTGGCGGCCTCCATCTTGCAGCAGTAGAAGATAATAGCTGGAAAGTAACAAGTATCTTCTCTTCTGGCAGCCTCCGTCTTACAAGAGTAGAATAGAGTAGATGTTAAGTTCACCAAGTAACATCGTATAGCATAATCCTATCCGGCGATCCTCCCCTCGTCGCCCTGTGGGAAAGCGATCACCGGGTTGTCTCTGGAACTTGTCTGGGTGTATTTTATTAAGTATCCGGTTCTAGTTGTCATAAGGTCAAGGTACAACTCCAAGTCGTCCTGTTACCTAAGAACATGGTTATTCGAATAGATAAACTTCCTTGCAGGGGTGCCCCACATTTCCCAACACACTCGGTCCCCTTTGCCGGACACACTTTCCTGGGTCATGCCCGGCCTCGGAAGATCAACATGTCGCAGCCCCACCAAGGCACAACAGAGTGCTCAGCATGCCGGTCTAAATCCTATAGCGCAGGGGTATGGGCCCATCGCCCATTGCACACCTGCATGTTGCGAGGGCGTCCGGAAACAAACCTAGCCTCCCTAATGCAAGAGTAGGCATTCCAGTCCAATCCGGCGCATGCCTCTTAGTCGCTGACGTCACGAAGGCTTCGGTTGATACCACGACGTCGAGTGCCCATAACTGTTCCCGCGTAGTTGGTTAGTGCGTATAGGCCAGTGGCCAGACTCAGATCAAATACCAAGATCTCGTTAAGCGTGTTATTTTGAAATGACCGCGGACGACGACGAGGGCCAGGCCCACCTCTCTCCTAGGTGGTCTCAACATACCCTGTCGCGCCGCCACAAAGGTTCACTCAGAGGGCCGTCAGGACGAACGTCCTTTCGGTCCCAATCCGTGAATCACTCGCGGGTACTCTTCGAGCCGACCCGACTTTAGTCACCACAAGTATCATATATTATGTATAAGTATATACCCGTGATCACCTCCCGAGTGATCACGGCCCGATAGTATAGCATGGCAGACGGACAAGAATGTAGGGCCACAAATGGAATACTAGCATCCTATACTAAGCATGTAGGATTGCAAGTAAAGGTATCAACAATAGTAGCAAGGACATGCTATGCATCATGATAGGATTAACGAAAAGTAGTAACATGCTACACTACTCTAATACAAGAAGTAGAGACAAGAATAGACGATATCTGGTGATCAAGGGGGGGCTTTCCTGGAAGCTCAGCCGAGGAGGGGTCATCGTTGATGTAGTCGATCACGAGGGTATCGGCAGCGGTCCTGGGTCTACCGGAAAGAAGTAACGGAGGGGGAACACAATAAATAACAGAGCAATCAAAGCAACACAAGGCATAACACATCAATACTTGGTGCTAGGGGTGTCCTAACACGATGCTACACGTTATAGATGGAGCGGGAAAATATCTGTGGATATATCCCCGGCTTTGGGCAATTACCGGATAGACGATCCAGAGGGAAAGGTTCCATGTTGGCAGTGCTAGAGGCATCTGGTAGGTAAGTGGGTAGCGTCTTCGGGTTCATCTCATTTTTCTGATCATTTTTTATATATAAATTATTTTCATCCGAGTTACGGATTATTTTCTATGGATTTACAAAGTTTTATTGATTTTGCAATTTCTGGATTTATTATTATTTCGGAATTAAGCAGTGAGATACTTTTTATACACAGCTATAACTAGCACATGTGCATGACAGGTGGGGCCATGGGGCTGAGTCAGCCGCCCGGTCAACATTCAACAGTTGACGGTTGACTGGTTAAACTTACGCGCAGGCCCCAGGTGTCATAGACTCAAATTAATCAACAGAGTTTCACACGTTTTAAATAATCCTAATTAAGTAGTGGGGCCTACTGTCAGTGACCCAATGATTTAGTTAATTGCTATAGTGGGGGGCCACCAGTCAATGAGTGTTAGAGGTGGATTAGGCCTACTCTAATTGGGGCTAAGCTACTAATTAAGACAACGACGAGGGTGCCTGGGCACGCATGTAGCCATGGCTGGGAGCCGGGTGTGGTGCGACCGGCCAGTAGAGGCAACGGCGAGCGCGGAAGCAGCCACGGCGAGCGGCGGGTCATGCGCAGAGGCGAGGGGCCAGCGCAGGGCAGCCTGAGGCGAGCAGCGGCGGCCGTGCAAGATCCTCCGCAAGCAGCAACCGTGCAGCGTAGCGAGCGGCAACGAACATCAGCTACTACGGTGGCTTGCAGGCGGGACTGTGCATGCGGGCAGCACGGCTAGGCCGCGAACGGGCAGAAGTGAGAGGCGGTTGAGCGCGTGTGCGGCAAAGGCGGCCCGACGGACATGACCCGCAACAGCGTGGAGCGGCAACAACACGGGCACAGCCAAGGCGGAGCAGGGGCTTAGCCGCGACACGCTGAGCGCGCATGGGCGCAGCCAGGGCGTGGGCGAACGACACAGATTCGAAGGGGGAAATAGGGGAATCAACGCGGCTCACCGAGGGGAAGGCCGGGGACGTGCTTGCGACGATCGGGGTGGCGCGGTGTTGTAGATCGATGGCGAGATGATGCGGTCGTGGTGGAGAGTACGACGATGAAGGCGACGATGCGGTGCATCCCTACTCGATTCGAAGCATTCGGGCGAAGGAGACGTGGACGGCGAGTCTCTTGGACAAGTGGCATGGCGCGGGACGGCTCCGGAGCAAGAGATCAACGACGTGTGTGGCGACGGGGTCTCGGATTTGTGCGGGGGTAAGAGCTACGGCGCGAGGAAGAGGGAGAAGATGCGATGGTTTGTACGGGGTCGCGGGCGGCGCCTTGTAGGGCTGGGAGGGGGCATGGATGTTCGACGTGTGGCGTCGGCCATGGACATGGTGCCACGGCTATCCCTGCCCGTTCTTGTAGCTAGGTAGGAGATAAGTAGGGGTGCGGGCTGGGCCTCCTCTGCCACCAAGGCCTAATCAGAAATAGGTTTAGGCCCCTTCTCTATTTCTTTTTCCCGTTTCTTTTATTTATTTATTTATTTCTTTTCTGGATTGCAAAATATTTGTCCACAAGATGCTTTTATAAAATATGGAGTTGTGCCACATAATTACTTTACAATATTTAGTACTGCCATAAAAACGTTGGCAAGCATTGGAATTAATTTTGAATTTTGCATAAATGCAAGTGGATAAAAAGGTTGTTTCAGGCACTGTTTTAAATAGGTTGGGGCCAATGTAATATTTCAAATAATATTGGTTCATTCAAGAAAATTATTTAGTAAATTTTTGCAATCCAACGAACATTTTTGTTTTACAATTTGAAGAAATAATTATTTGATTCTATTTTAATTTCAATTTGAATTCGGTTTGGATCAAAGTGAGGTTTTGAAAATTAATTGCGATGACATGGCACCATTACTATGTGGTCACTATAGCATGACATTGGGGGTGTTACAGATAGTAAAGGTACCACCAGCGCTAGCCAGCCCTGTTGGGACCTTTTTCACATGAGGTGTAGAAGCCTTGGATCTCTTGCAGTTGGAACTCACAGGTAAGTCATCAACAGGCACAACATACTCCGAAGAGGTACGCTTCCTGGATTCTTTGCTGGTGTCCATGGCCTCTGCTATGACTGTGTCCCCGTACATCTTATCCACGGCCTTTGCTACGACTGTGTCCGAGTACATCTTATCCACGCAAATAATTGCGTCCTTCTCGTCTGATGAAATGGAAATGACTCCCACCGGGCTTGGCATCTTCAGAGTGTTGTAAGCATAGTGGGATGCCTCCATGAATTTTGCCAGAGCTAGGCTTCCAAGGATTCCATTGTAAAGCAGGGGGAGGTCGACCACATCGAACACAACCTTTTCAGTCGGGTAGTTCAACTCTCCTCCGAATGTCACTAGCAACGTGATCTTTCCCTTAGGATGACTCCTACCGGGGTTGATTCCTTGAAATTTGCCCATCACTTTGAGTTCTTCCTATGCTATCTGAAGTTCATTGATAACCTTTGGGGAAATAAGATTCAACCCACCCCCCGTCAACCAACATCTTTGTGACTTTGAGGTCGCGGATCATTGGTGAAACCAACAACGACAAGCATCCTACCGCGGTGGTGCGGTCAGGATGGTCCTCTACGTCAAAGATGATGGGCGTGCGTGACCACTTGAGTGGCTTCCGAGACTCTGCCGCTAGCTCCACGGCATTGACCTCACACGCCCACCGTTTAAGTTAGCGGTGAGAGGAGTGCAGAGATGCACCTCCATCAATGCACAAGGCGTCAGTGGCCTTCTAGAATTCCGGCTCGCTGGTTTCCTCTTCATCCCCTCCATCAATTTCACCATTCCAATCTTCCTTCTCTTGGCCCCTGGCGGGTTTTCCTTGGTTCACCACGTCGGCCCTTCGCGCCCGCGCCATTTTGAGCTTTTTCCTTATCACGCTTCTCATATTCAACCCTCTGCTTCTTGACAAGCCGCTCAACCTGATGAAATTCCTGGGGATTGTGGACCTTGGTCCGATGAATCTTGCAATACAGTCCATCACCTTTTCTACCCTTCTCGGCAGCCGGAGCCTCCCGACAGTTAGTGCACACGGCAACTTCCTTACCGGGGGCTTTGGACTTAGCCTTCTTGCTAGTACTAAGCGTGCCCGAACCTTCAACGGCTAGTACGGCTTTATCCTTGCACTTCTTGTTGTTGTTCTTCTTCTAACTGATGGCCTCGCCATCATCTTCTGAGTCGACATCGACGCCATCCTCTTCTCCAGGGAGTTTTCTCCCCTCCTCCACCCGAGCACACTTGTCCACCAAGGTGTAAAGTTCCTTCCAAGTCTTGGGCAATCGAATGTTCATCTTGAAACGTATCCGACTGTTGCACACGTTGGACTGGAAGACAACTATCATAGCTGCCGGGTGGATATCTGGAATATTCATGTGGACTCGGCTGAACCTCTGCATGTACTTTGTTAGAGTCTCTCCTTCCTTCTGCGGGAGAAGTTGCAAATCGCTGGACTGTCCTGGTTCTTGGTGGCTGCCTGTGAAGGCGCCAATGAAGTCATGGCACAGGTCAGCCGAGGTCGAGATGGAGTTCTCCGGTAGATGCATCAGCCAAGACCTCACGTTTGGCTTGAGTGCCAAAGGGAAGTAGTTGGAAAAAACCTTCTCATCTCTTCCCCTGGTAGCTTGAACATCGATGGTATAGATGCTCAAGAACTCTGTCGGGTTCTGTCTCCCATCATACTTCTCTGGAATCTCTGGCTTGAATGTGCGAGCGGATGGCCAACGGACTTGCCGCAGCTCACGGGTGAAGGCATGGCACCCAGCCTCAAAAGTGATGGGGAACGTAGCAGAATTTTAAAATTTTCTACACATCACCAAGATCAATCAATGGAGTCATCTAGCAACGAGGGAGGGAGGAGTGCATCTACATACCCTTGTAGATCACGCGCGGAAGCGTTCAAGAGAACGGGGTTGATGGAGTCGTACTCGTCGTGATCCAAATCACCGATGACCTAGCGCCGAACGGATGGCACCTCCGCGTTCAACACACGTACGGTTGGGAAGACGTCTCCTCCAACTTGATCCAGCAAGGGGGAAGGAGAGGTTGATGAAGATCCAGCAGCCCGACGGCGTGGTGGTGGAAGCAACAGTGATCTTGGCAGGGCTTCACCAAGCTCAGGGAGAGGGAGGAGTGTCACGGGAGGGAGAGGGAGGTGCCAGGGGCTAGGGTGTGGCTGCCCTCCCTCCCCCCCACTATATATAGGACCCCTAGGG
>NC_057803.1:414274803-414297445 GCF_018294505.1 Triticum aestivum | reverse complement strand
CAAGTGGGGCGCCCCCACCCCTAGGGTTTCCAACCCTAGGCGCAGGGGAGGCCCATGGGGGGGGGGGCGCACCAGCCCACTAGGGGCAGGTTCCCCTACCACTTCAGCCCATGGGGCCCTCCGAGATAGGTGGCCCCACCCGGTGGACCCCCGGGACCCTTCCGGTGGTCCCGGTACAATACCAATTACCCCCCGAAACCTTTCCGATGGCCGAAACTTGACTTTCTATATATAAATCTTCACCTCCAGACCATTCCGAAACTCGTCGTGACGTCCGGGATCTCATCCGGGACTCCGAACAACTTTCAGGTTACCGTATGCTAATATCTCAACAACCCTAGCGTCACCGAACCTTAAGTGTGTAGACCCTACGGGTTCGGGAGACACGCAGACATGACTGAGATGACTCTCCGGTCAATAACCAACAGCTGGATCTGGATACCCATGTTGGCTCCCACATGCTCCTCGATGATCTCATCGGATGAACCATGATGTCGAGGATTCCATCAATCCCGTATACAATTCCCTTTGTCAATCGGTACGTTACTTGCCCGAGACTCGATCGTCGGTATCCCAATACCTCATTCAATCTCGTTACCGGCAAGTCACTTTACTCGTACCGTAATGCATGATCCCGTGATCAACCAATTAGTCACATTTAGCTCATCATGATGATGCATTACCGAGTGGGCCCAGAGATACCTCTCCATCATACGGAGTGACAAATCCCAGTCTCGATTCGTGCCAACCCAACAGACACTTTCAGAGATACATGTAGTGTACCTTTATAGTCACCCAGTTACGTTGTGACGTTTGGCACACCCAAAGCACTCCTACGGTATCCGGGAGTTGCACAATCTCACGGTCTAAGGAAATGATACTTGACATTCGGAAAAGCTATAGCAAATGAATTACACGATCTTTGAGCTATGCTTAGGATTGGGTCTTGTCTATCACATCATTCTCCTAATGATGTGATCCCGTTATCAATGACATCCAATGTCCATAGTCAGGAAACCATGACTATCTTTTGATCAACGAGCTAGTCAACTAGAGGCTCACTAGGGACGTGTTGTGGTCTATGTATTCACACATGTATTACGATTTCCGGATAACACAATTATAGCATGAACAATAGACAATTATCATGAATAAAGAAATATAATAACAACCATTTTATTATTGCCTCTAGGGCATATTTCCAACAGTCCCCCACTTGCACTAGAGTCAATAGTCTAGTTACATTGTGATGAATCGAACACCCATGCAGTTCTGGTGTTGATCATGTTTTGCTCTAGGGAGAGGTTTAGTCAACGGATCTGCCACATTCAGGTCCGTATGTACTTTACAAATATCTATGTCTCCATTTTGAACACTTTCACGAATGGAGTTGAAGCGATGCTTGATATGCCTGGTCTTCCTGTGAAACCTGGGCTCCTTGGCAAGGGCAATAGCTCTAGTGTTGTCACAAAAGAGAGTCATCGGGCCCGACGCATTGGGTATGACTCCTAGGTCGGTAATGAACTCCTTCACCCAGATTGCCTCTTGTGCTGCCTCCGAGGCTGCCATGTACTCCGCTTCACATGTAGATCCCACCACAACGCTTTGCTTGCAACTGCACCAGCTTACTGCCCCACCATTCAAAATATACACGTATCTGGTTTGTGACTTAGAGTCATCCAGATCTGTGTCGAAGCTAGCATCGACGTAACCCTTTACGACGAGCTCTTCGTCACCTCCATAAACGAGAAACATATCCTTAGTCCTCTTCATGTACTTCAGGATATTCTTGACCGCTGTCCAGTGTTCCATGCCGGGATTACTTTGGTACCTTCCTACCAAACATATGACAAGGTTTACATCAGGTCTGGTACACATCATAGTATACATGATAGACCCTATGGCCGAGGCATAGGGGCCGACACTCATCTTTTCTCTATCTTCTGCCGTGGTCGGGCATTGAGCCATGCTCAATCTCATACCTTGCAATACAGGCAAGAACCCCTTCTTTGACTGATCCATTTTGAACTTCTTCAATATCTTGTCAAGGTGCATACTCTGTGAAAGACCAATGAGGTGTCTCGATCTATCTCTATAGATCTTGATGCCTAATATATAAGAAGCTTCTCCAAGATCCTTCATTGAAAAACACTTGTTCAAGTAGGCCTTTATGCTTTCCAAGAATTCTATATCATTTCCCATCAACAGTATGTCATCCACATACAATATGAGAAATGCTAAAGAGCTCCCACTCACTTTCTTGTAAATGCAGGCTTCTCCATAAGTCTGCGTAAACCCAAACGCTTTGATCATCTCATCAAAATGAATGTTCCAACTCCGAGATGCTTGCACCAGCCCATAGATCGAGCGTTGGAGCTTGCACACCTTGTCAGCATTCTTAGGATCGACAAAACCTTCCGTCTGCATCATATACAATTCTTCCTTAAGTAAACCATTAAGGAATGCCGTTTTGAAGTCCATTTGCCATATCTCATAATCATAGAATGCGGCAATTGCTAACATGATTCGGACGGACTTCAGCTTTGCTACGGGTGAGAAAGTCTCGTCGTAGTCAACCCCTTGAACTTGTCGATAACCCTTAGCGACAAGCCGAGCTTTATAGATGGTTACATTACCATCCGCGTCTGTCTTCTTCTTAAAGATCCATTTATTTTCTATGGCTCGCCTATCATCGGGCAAGTCAGTCAAAGTCCATACTTCATTTTCATACATGGATCCTATCTCGGATTTCATGGCTTCAAGCCATTTGTCGGAATCCAGGCCCGCCATCGCTTCTTCATAGTTTGAAGGTTCACCGTTGTCTAACAACATGATTTCCAAGACAGGGTTGCCGTACCACTCTGGTGCGGAACGTGTCCTTGTGGACCTACGAAGTTTAGTAGCAACTTGATCTGAAGTTTCATGATCATCATCATTAACTTCCTCTCTAGTTGGTGCAGGCACTCCAGGAACAATTTCCTGAGCTGCACCACTCTCCCGTTCAAGAGGTAATACTTCATCAAGCTCTACTTTCCTCCCACTTATTTCTTTCGAGAGAAACTCTTTCTCTAGATAGGATCCATTCTTGGCAACAAAGATCTTGCCTTCGGATCTGAGGTAGAAGGTATACCCAATAGTTTCTTTAGGGTATCCTATGAAGACGCATTTTTCCGACTTGGGTTCGAGCTTTTCAGGTTGAAGTTTCTTGACATAAGCATCGCATCCCCAAACTTTTAGAAACGACAGCTTAGGTTTCTTCCCAAACCATAATTCATACGGTGTCGTCTCAACGGATTTTGACGGAGCCCTATTTAAAGTGAATGCGGCAGTCTCTAAAGCATAGCCCCAAAATGACAGCGGTAAATCGGTAAGAGACATCATAGATCGCACCATATCCAATAGAGTGTGATTACGACATTCGGACACACCATTACGCTGAGGTGTTCCAGGCGGCGTGAGTGGTGAAACTATTCCACATTTCCTTAAGTGTGTGCCAAATTCGTGACTCAAGTATTCTCCCCTACGATCTGATCGCAAGAACTTGATTTTTCTGTCACGTTGATTTTCAACCCCACTCTGAAATTCCTTGAACTTTTCAAAGGTCTCATACTTGTGTTTCATTAAGTAGACATACCCATATCTACTCAAGTCATCAATGAGGGTGAGAACATAACGATAGCCACCGCGAGCCTCAACGCTCATTGGACCGTGCACATCAGTATGTATGATTTCCAGTAAGTTGGTTGCTCGCTCCATTGTTCCTGAGAACGGAGTCTTGGTCATTTTACCCATGAGGCATGGTTCGCACGTGTCAAATGATTCGTAATCAAGAGACTCCAAAAGTCCATCGGCATGGAGCTTCTTCATGCGTTTGACACCTATGTGACCAAGGCGGCAATGCCACAAGTATGTGGGACTATCATTATCAACCTTACATCTTTTGGTATTCATACTATGAATATGTGTAACATTACGCTCGAGATTCATTAAGAATAAACCATTCACCAGCGGAGCATGACCATAAAACATATCTCTCATAAATAGAACAACCATTATTCTCGGATTTAAATGAGTAGCCATCTCAAATTAAACGAGATCCTGATACAATGTTCATGCTCAAAGCTGGCACTAAATAACAATTATTGAGGTTTAAAACTAATCACGTAGGTAAATGTAGAGGCAGCGTGCCGACTGCGATCACATCGACCTTGGAACCATTCCTGACACGCATCGTCACCTCGTCCTTCGCCAGTCTCCACTTATTCCGCAGCTCCTTCTTTGAGTTACAAATGTGAGAAACCGCACTGGTATCAAATACCCAGGAGCTACTACGAGTACTGGTAAGGTACACATCAGTTACATGTATATCACATATACCTTTAGTGTTGCCGGCCTTCTTGTCCGCTAAGTATTTCGGGCAGTTCCGCTTCCAGTGACCACTTCCCTTGCAATAAAAACACTCAGTCTCGGGCTTGGGTCCATTCTTTGGCTTCTTCCCGGCAGCTTGCTTACCGAGCGCGGCAACTCCCTTGCCGTCCTTCTTGAAGTTCTTTTTACCCTTGCCTTTCTTGAACTTAGTGGTTTTATTCACCATCAACACTTGATGTTCCTTTTTTATTTCCACCTCCGCTGATTTCAGCATTGAATATACCTCAGGAATGGTCTTTTCCATCCCCTGCATATTGAAGTTCATCACAAAGCTCTTGTAGCTCGGTGGAAGCGACTGAAGGATTCTGTCAATGACCGCGTCATCCGGGAGATTAACTCCCAGCTGAGTCAAGCGGTTATGCAACCTAGACATTTTGAGTATGTGCTCACTGGCATAACTATTTTCCTCCATCTTACAACTGAAGAACTTGTCAGAGACTTCATATCTCTCGACCCGGGCATGAGCTTGGAAAACCATTTTCAGCTCTTGGAACATCTCATATGCTCCATGTCGCTCAAAACGCTTTTGGAGCCCCGGTTCTAAGCTGTAAAGTATGCCGCACTGAACGAGGGAGTAATCATCAGCACGTGTCTGCCAAGCGTTCATAACGTCTTGGTTCTCTGGGATGGGTGCGTCACCTAGCGGTGCTTCTAGGACATAATATTTCTTGGCAGCTATGAGGATGATCCTCAGGTTCCGGACCCAGTCCGTATAGTTGCTGCCATCATCTTTCAGCTTGGTTTTCTCTAGGAACGCATTGAAGTTGAGGGCAACATTAGCGTGGGCCATTTGATCTACAAGACATAGTGTAAAGATTTTAGACTAAGTTCGTGATAATTAAGTTCATCTAATCAAATTATTCAATGAACTCCCACTCAGATAGACATCCCTCTAGTCATCTTAAGTGAAACACGATCCGAGTCAACTAGGCCGTGTCCGATCATCACGTGAGACAGACTAGTCAACATCGGTGAACATCTTCATGTTGATCGTATCTTCTATACGACTCATGCTCGACCTTTCAGTCTTCCGTGTTCCGAGGCCATGTCTGTACATGCTAGGCTCGTCAAGTCAACCTAAGTGTATTGCGTGTGTAAATCTGGCTTACACCCGTTGTATTCGAACGTTAGAATCTATCACACCCGATCATCACGTGGTGCTTTGAAACAACGAACCTTCGCAACGGTGCACAGTTAGGGGGAACACTTTCTTGAAATTATTACAAGGGATCATCTTATTTAAGCTACTGTCGTTCTAAGCAAATAAGATGCAAAACATGATAGACATCACATGCAATCAAATAGTGACATGATATGGCCAATATCATTTGCTCCTTTTGATCTCCATCTTCAGGGCTTCATGATCATCATTGTCACCGGCATGACACCATGATCTCCATCATCATGATCTCCATCATCGTGTCTTCTTGAAGTTGTCTCGTCATCTATTACTTCTACTACTGCGGCTAACGCTTTAGCAATAAAGTAAAGTAATTACATGACGTTTATGTTGACACGCAGGTCATAAATAAATTAAGACAACTCCTATGGCTCCTGCCAGTTGTCATACTCATCGACATGCAAGTCATGATTCCTATTACAAGAACATGATCAATCTCATACATCACATATATCGTTCATCACATCCTTTTGGCCATATCACATCACACGACACATGCTGCAAAAACAAGTTAGACGTCCTCTAATTGTTGTTGCAAGTTTTTACGTGGTTGCTATAGGTTTCTAGCAAGAACGTTTCTTACCTACGCCAAAACCACAACGTGATATGCCAATTTCTATTTACCCTTCATAAGGACCCTTTTCATCGAATCCGATCCGACTAAAGTGGGAGAGACAGACACCCGCCAGCCACCTTATGCAACTAGTGCATGTCAATCGGTGGAACCAGTCTCACGTAAGCGTACGTGTAAGGTCGGTCCGGGCCGCTTCATCCCATGATGCCGCCGAATCAAGATATGACTAGTAACGGCAAGCAAGTTGACAATATCCACGCCCACAACTGCTTTGTGTTCTACTCGTACATAGAAACTACGCATAGACCTAGCTCATGATGCCACTGTTGGGGAACGTAGCAGAATTTTAAAATTTTCTATGCATCACCAAGATCAATCTATGGAGTCATCTAGCAATGAGGGAGAGAGGAGTGCATCTACATACCCTTGTAGATCACGCACAGAAGCGTTCAAGAGAACGAGGTTGATGGAGTCGTACTCGTCGTGATCCAAATCATCGATGACCTAGCGTCGAACGGACGGCACCTCCATGTTCAACACACGTACAGTTGGGAAGACGTCTCCTCCAACTTGATCTAGCAAGGGGGAAGGAGAGGTTGATGAAGATCAAGCAGCACGATGGCGTGGTGGTGGAAGCAACGGTGATCTTGGCAGGGCTTCGCCAAGCTCAGGGAGAGGGAGGAGTGTCACGGGATGGAGAGGGAGGCGCCAGGGGCTAGGGTGCGGCTGCCCTCCCTCCCCCCACCGGGGGCGCCGGGCCTAGGAGATTGAATCTCCAAGGGGGGGCGGCGGCCAAGGGGGGTGGAGTGCCCCCCAAGCCAAGTGGGGCGCCCCCACCCATAGGGTTTCCAACCCTAGGCGCAGGGGAGGCCCATGGGGGGGGGGCGCACCAGCCCACTAGGGGCTGGTTCCACTCTCAATTCAGCCCATGGGGCCCTACGGGATAGGTGGCCCCACCCGGTGGACCCCCGGGACCCTTCTGGTGGTCCCGACACAATACCGATTACCCCCGAAACCTTCCCGATGGCCGAAACTTGACTTCCTATATATAAATCTTCACCTCCGGACCATTCCGAAACTCCGCGTGATGTCCGGGATCTCATCCGGGACTCCGAACAACTTTCGGGTTACCGTATGCTAATATCTCAACAGCCCTAGTGTCACCGAACCTTAAGTGTGTAGACCCTACGGGTTCGGGAGACACGCAGACATGACCGAGACGACTCTCCGGTCAATAACCAACAACGGGATCTGGATACCCATGTTGGCTCTCACATGCTCCTCGATGATCTCATCGGATGAACCACGATGTCGAGGATTCAATCAATCCCGTATACAATTCCCTTTGTCAATCGGTACGTTACTTGCCCGAGACTCGATTGTCGGTGTCCCAATACCTCGTTCAATCTCGTTACCGGCAAGTCACTTTACTCGTACCATAATGCATGATCCCGTAATCAACCACTTGGTCACATTAAGCTCATTAAGATGATGCATTACCGAGTTGGCCCAGAGATACCTCTCCGTCATACGGAGTGACAAATCCCAGTCTCGATTCGTGCCAACCCAACAGACACTTTCGGAGATACTTGTAGTGTAACTTTATAGTCACCCAGTTACGTTGTGACGTTTGGCACACCCAAAGCACTCCTACGGTATCTGGGAGTTGCACAATCTCATGGTCTAAGGAAATGATACTTGACATTTGGAAAAGCTATAGCAAACAAATTACACGATCTTTGAGCTATGCTTAGGATTGGGTCTTGTCCATCACATCATTCTCCTAATGATGTGATCCCGTTATCAATGACATCCAATGTCCATAGTCAGGAAACCATGACTATCTTTTGATCAACGAGCTAGTCAACTAGAGGCTCACTAGGGACGTGTTGTGGTCTATGTATTCACACATGTATTACGATTTCCGGATAACACAATTATAGCATGAACAATAGACAATTATCATGAACAAAGAAATATAATAATAACCACTTTATTATTGCCTCTAGGGCATATTTCCAACAAAAAGGCAGGTACCCACCTATGCCGAGTGCATGTTCATCGACATTGGGGCCAATGCGCCATTTGGAATGGTGGTGGCCATCACAGCGTCACTCGATGGTGACGTCCGTGCCCTCCATCCGCCTGTCCTCCGGGGCTCACCGTTGGCCTTGACGTGCTCGAGGATCAGATGAAGCCATCGAGATGTCATCAAGTTCTTGGTCTCATGGCCCTCACACTGGTTGCCGCGGAGGGGATTGCACTATGGGGGTGGCCCCTTCCGCACGGTGGCAAGATACACCAACCGCTTGCATAACCGTGACCGTCTCTTTTCGAGAGAGTTCGAGAAGAGAACACGGTGGGGTTATGGTTGAATGTAAGTAGTTCAGGATCACTTCTTGATCATTACTAGTTTGTGATCGTTTGCGTAGTTTCTCATCTTACTCTGGTACTCGTAAGTTAGCCACCATACAATGCTTAGCCGCTTGCCGCAACCTCACCACTTGTCCATTCCTTACCCATTAAGCTTTGCTTGTCTTGATACCCATGGTAATGGGATTGTTGAGTCCTCGTGGCTCATAGATTACTACTACAATAGTCGGAGGTACAGGTTATGCGATGATCTTGACGTGACAACGATGTTTACTTGTCTGGGAGTTCTTCTTCTTTGTTGATCTTGGGATAGGTTCCTGGTCGGCAGCCTGGGCTAGTAGGGTGGATGTTGTTTGAGTTTCAGTTTGTGTTTCATCCATAGTCGGATGTTCTTCTCATGTATGATGTTTGGTGTATTCTTGTGGCATTGTATGCCCTTTGTATGTATCCCCATCTATTATGTAATGGTACAATGTAATGATATCCACCTTGCAAAAGCATTTCAATATGCAGCTCTATCCTTGGTGGAAACTTTGAGTTCCTCTAATAGGATCGCATATTGGGCGTGACAGGTTGCCTCGGGGCAAAACAGATACGATCGTACGAAAAATGAAGGGCGGATTCACTAATCTAGGGTCCAACCCTTTATAAGGTTGCCTCGGGCCTCCTTTTATAGGTTAAGGGGTCACCACTGTGGAAAATCAGTCATTACGCACTAATAAGATAGCAAATAGTGCTATCGTACCTAACTCTGCAGGCTGATAGAGCGCATTAAATGCGTCGCTTGATGCCACATCGTCGTCTGCCTGGCATGCCTTGCCGGGCAGTTTTGCTAGCTTCGCACCTGCTCGCTTGACACGTTGTAGGACGTGTGTCATTTGTGGATATTCCCTATAGAAAGAGGCCACCATGTGGGAAATGGCTACCACTTAGTCACTTTGCGGCTTGACACCGCACTAATAGATGACGCGCGTTCTGGTGAAGTGGGTTCATCAGGTGGCTGCGTCTCCGTGAGCCCCGGGAGACCCTGCCCGGGGGGGGGGTCTTAGAGGCCTTCTTTTGAGGGTGACTCTGTCCTTGCCGGGCTCGCCTACCCAGCAAGGGAGTCTTTTCTGGTGGTTTCTTACTTCCCTGGATTGGCTTTGGTCCTCTTCATCTGCATATTGGCCATTTGAGAATCTTGATTTCTTGTACTCTGGCCTATCCTTGGTGCTGTAACCTTGCTCCCGTGCCTGTGCACAGTTAGGGCAATGGACCCAGGGTTTGTTGCACCGACAGAAGCCCCCGGGCCTGCCCCGAACGCGCTGCTGAGCATCGTCTGGGTAGGTCCTAATAAGTGCACATGCAGGGTTGTAGAGGAGGTTGGCCTCCTCGGGTCTTCTTTGCTTCTTCATTAATCTTGAGCCCAGGCGAGTTTCCGGTTTTCCTACACGTCGTGTGCAACATTACAGAAAAACTCAAATCATGGCCCGCGGATTGCCCACGCCCCATGCTCATGGGGAAGAAACTGCCATCCCACTTGCTCCCTGCTTCGAGCGCATGCGCCACATGTACTCCATGCATTGAGTAGGGTAGGTGGTGGATGTGGAGAGTGTGGGGACAGGTGCCATAGTAGAAAACTGGGCAACGTTGGTTGAAACAGAGGGTCGGCCCTGATTCCCCGAGCCATTGGAGGAACAGGGAAGCTGTATTGGAGGAGCGGGGCGGTTGCTTCCTATGAGAAGTCAGCCCCCTGCCTCGTCCCCCTATAAGGAGACAGGGAGTGGTGCGTTTGCTCACACACACTTCTCCCTCTTCCTCCCCAATATTCTTTTGCCAGTCTTAGTGAGAGGACGAGGGCTTCTACTCAACAGTGCATCCCTCCTCCTATGGACCATGCGGAGGTGGAACCCGCCATGAGAGGAGGAGGAAGGGGGCGAGGTCACGGTCGTTGTGGCGCCCGAGGGAGAGGAGGACGGGGTGGTGTATCGGCTGCGCCCCAACTGGAGGCTCCTCCTCTGATGGAAGGCCATGTCGGAGACCAGCCCCGAGAATTCATCATCAGGCAGTAAAAGCCTTCGTGCGGCCATCTCGCCTCCCGACTCCATTTGCACGGGTAATGGAGCTCGAACAGCCGCACGCGCTAAGGTTGCACATGAGGGGCTGTGGGAATGGCGGCATGTGGGTAGATGTTGACTTTCCTACTCCTCGTGTTATGTAACTCCACCATCATTGGAAGACCTTCGCTCGCGCCCATAGCGTGTCGGAGGGTCACGGTCTACATTTTAAATTAATGAGAGTGGCGTGCTCTACGTCAAGATAGTTGGGCGCTCGAGAACTCGCTTAGGGTGCTGCATGGAGAGCTTCACCAACGATGAAAGCTCCTCCTCGAGCAAAAGCAACAAGGAGGATAGTGACGGCAACGGTGGCGAGTGGGAGGGCGACGACTCTGACTCCTGGTGAGCATCGCTTGCACCATCTTCATCATGCGGCAGCACCATTATCTGCACCTGCATCTCCTTTCTGGCAATGCGATTTGCCTAGGAGTTGTGTGCAGAGGTGAGGATGGTGCCTCCCAGCTTCCTCCAGCAGCCTTCCAGCTACACCCTGGCAGGCTTCCTCTCGGGATGCAGCTCTGTTAGACCTGTCGTGTCCTGCTAGCCCTGATGGCAGCGGTTGACGGGTCGCCTTTGCCATGCTCTCCATCAACGTGTTCGCCGACGTCCTCATGGCCCTGTCAGGCTACCTCTCATGGAGCTCGACGGGTGTAGGCTGGGCTTCTGCTCACGCGCTCCTTCTGCTCACGCATCTTTTTTCAATCTTAAATCTGTAGGCACTAGCCAAATTTTAGTTCAAATAATGTAATCCTTCGAGTCCATGTCAGTGTTCTATAAGGTTTGTACTTGTATTATTAGCATATTAATGAAAAAGATGAACCTTGTCGGGAACTCGTGCATGTATACATCCATGCAGAGGTGGAATGCCTCTTTATTTTTAAATAAACAAGTCTTCCCCGGAAGGCTATCCTGCCGGTACCTTTCTATTGCCATTGGAGAACTGAGCCTACCGGGCATTGATAAAGGGACCACCCCGCACCCCCCGCCAATCTCTTTTCACCAAAGGACACTGCGACCATCCTGGTCGGAGCAACGTTCGAGTCCAAGGATGGGAGCACCTAAGTTTCGAAGAGCGGTGAGGTTTTCTAATGCACAAGTTTCATCTTACAGAACACTTACGGGCAAGAGTTAGAACTTATCTATTTGCCTTGCCGGAGATCGCAGTGTTGGTTTATCTTCCCAACTCCCAATAGAGGTTAAGCTCACGGCAGGAACCTGCAACCTCATGTAGATGGAAATGATGCAGGATGCAACCGTATTTATATCCATATGCAAATGCTTATGAAATGCTTATGCAATGCTCTTGAAATGCTCATGCATGCATGCAACTTGATCGCCCCCCCAGCACTTCGTTTACTTCTCTGTTGCTCAGGGTCATCGCCTGGCTTTGTACAAGGGGTTACATGCAACTGAGGCAAGGCCTGTACAAAAAGGGTGGTTGTCGGGCAGGGCCCGACAGCCGCGCCTTATGGGTAGAACTTGCGGAGATGCTCAATGTTCCATGAGTTTTGCAATTGAATGCCATCTCCGGTCTCCAGATGGATTGCACAAGGTCTGGTGACTCGAACTACCCGGTAAGCGCCCTCCCAGTTTGGTGTCAACTTGTTTGTACCCATGGTGGACTGAACGCTCCTAAGGACAAGGTCGCCTTCCTCAAAACACCGGGCATTAACCCTGCGGCTGTGATAGCGATGCAGGGCTTGCTCATAGCGTGCAGCACGCGTGGCAGCCCGGAGACGATTCTCCTCAAGTAGCACAGCGTCGTCATGCCAGTGCTGATCCTGTGCTACTTCATCGTAGGCAAGCACTCGAGGCGACCTGTAAATGAGTTCTGTGGGGATATCAACTTCTGCCCCATAGACTAGGCAGAAGTGAATCCGCTAGGTAGCTCCATTTTGGTGTCGTTCTAAGGGACCAGAGGACTACCTACAGCTCATCAATCCACCGCCCGCTATGCTTCTGCAGCGTACCAATGGTTCTTGTCTTGTGTCCTCGCAGCACTTCAGCATTCGACCTCACAGCTTGCCCATTGCTCCTGGGATGTGCGACAGAGGCAAATGAGATCTTGCTTCTGAGGGCATGAACATATTGCATGAAGGCGCGGCTCGTGAACTGGGTGCTGTTGTCGGTAACACTACAAAAAAATACACTTCCGTGATGATACGTGTTTGTCATGCTAGGTCACGTTTTCTGTCGTGCATGTACATCCATGACTATTTTATGGCAGAATCAAGATTGTCATAGTTGTGCTGTCGTAGAAGTGTTCCATGACATTACAAAAATTGTGATAACAAAAGTGTCCACTTCAATGATGATAAATCGCATTTCATAGAAGTGCTTTCGTCAAGGGTAATCGACATGTGGCATCCACCGTAATGGGTAGCCGTTAAGCTATCGGGTTCTGGTTTGGATCCGATAACATGTTAACAGCGCTGACCAATGGGGATTTTCCATGTGTAAAATTCTCATTCGCTAGCAGATCCATGTGTCGGCCCGGCGTTCGGACAATTGTCATCTAGCCACGTGTCTCGGCCCAACAGTGACCCATTCAGGTTAAAAGGCTGGTCCTGTCAAAATAAGCGGGCTGACTCATTAGCGGCCTACTTGAGTCAGGCCCATTCACAAGCACGGCCCATACAAGTTAGACAGAATCAGCCCATCAAAGGCCCATTCTAGATTTGACAATTTCCAGCCCATCGTCAGTTTCAGCCTGTTAACGACCCGCTACGTCTTTGAGCCTAGTTACGGTCAAAGATTCTTTCTGCTTGTGAGCAGCCTATTGTTAGTTCCCGCCTGTTAACGGCCCGGAACATCTTTCGGCCTTTTCTCGGCCCATTCTATAGTTGGGCCAATTCTTGCCCATTGTGACTTTTAGGCCTGTCCTCGACCCATTCGTTAAATGGGCCAATTCCTAGCCCATTTTGTCTTTCGGCCTGTTAACGACCCGCACAATAGTTGGGCCTTTGACTTTGGGTCCATTAGGGGCCCATGTTCCATAGGGAAAATTTTTAGCCCAACGCGACTCACAGCCTGTTAACAGCCTAGTTTGCAAATTGGGTCTCCTCTAGCCCATAACACTTTCGGCCTCTTATTGGCCCATAAAGTAAAAGGGCCGAGACAAAATTGACATTTATTTCGGCCTGCTAGATGCCCATGGGCCATTTCCATTTATATGGCCCTATCGAGCTTTTGGCCTGACAACGGCCTGCTAAGATCCATTGTTACGGTGGGCCACATCATTTAAGATCCACTAAATATTATTTCGACTAGCCCAATTCAGGCCCGCTTTGACTACACATATTTGTTTGTTTGTATGACATCCATGAAATGTTTGAGCGTGTTGGCCCCCGTTTCAACGATATAGCATATTCAAGAATTATCCTACTCTATACTATTACCTCTAAAAAACATACACTATACAATAAAAAGACTAAGGCATATAAACGTAGAATAATCATACACTATACTATAAAGAAATTAGAGCTGAATATACCCACTGGGCATTATAGTTCGGCATCAGTGATAATAAAGCGTACACAAATAGCAAATTACATACACTGGATAAATAAAGCTCATACATCATGGACACGCATCACAGAACTTACCATCTAAACTGTAATCTCTTCACAAAATAGGATTGGCCGGATTCAGATAGCACAAATTTCGGTCTGCAAAATCTCCAATTCCTTCGTGGTTACCTCAGTGTCTCGTTTCATTTTTTTGACTCTTGCATCTAATACCTGCAATCCAGTCTCTATTTGTTGATTGTACGTTGAGAATCATGTACATGTTGTCTTGCCACCTCTAGTTCATGCTCAAGAACATCAGCACATTCCAATTCCAATCCATAATCATTTGGTAACGGCCATGCTGCACTGCTCGCAGATCTTTGAGTTGATGTCACTTCATCCTGAAATGTTTCTGTAAGTACACATGACTAGGGCAAAAATATAGTTACAACAGTGAAGCGAGCAAGACAAACTATTTTTTACATGGAAAAACAGGACTAACAATAATGTCACACTTCGCCAGAGTAATT
The DNA here is from genome assembly GCF_018294505.1 of Triticum aestivum. Classification (NCBI taxonomy): domain Eukaryota; kingdom Viridiplantae; phylum Streptophyta; class Magnoliopsida; order Poales; family Poaceae; genus Triticum; species Triticum aestivum. The sequence continues at coordinate 414,282,755 of NC_057803.1, read as the reverse complement.
AAATGGTAAGGCCTTTAATTATGTTAACTAATAATTATACAAGTACCCAACATCAGGCATCATTGTTTGGGCATCTCATTAACCAAGGACAAATAAAGCAATTGAAAAGAGCAAATTAACTATGCTTGAAACAAACAAGCAATTGAACTGTTGAGTTGGATATAGTGGCTTACCTTAACTGGTTGAACAGGCTCAGCACTGCTCCTCCTTCTCTTGCAAGGCTCCTTCCTAACATCTGCTACTTGGAAATCCTCAATCTTATCTTCATTGCACCCCCTCTGCAAGGTGACACAAACTAGTTACTCTTCTCCTCGGAAAATAAATATGCATACTTTCCAATCTGTGAACAACACAAAAGGATGAGATTATAACAAAACAACATCACATAATGAAACATGCCACATCTCTTGCACTTGAACACAATGAAATGAGCATTTAATACGTGTGCACTATGTAAAAACTAGGCATTCCTTCAAACTAGATCTCCAGGTACTCTTGGAGAGCCTACTTTAGTGTACAACCAAACATTTATGTCACCTATGAGTTAGAGAAACCCCCACTACAGTAGCCCTTAGTGTTTAAATCATTGACAAGCCCAGTTAGAGTGTTAGGTCAAGAACAACAAGTAATCAAAACAAACAGTCCTAGTATGGCTCGCTGATAAAAACAAGCAATTGAACAGATGTGTGAGCAAATCTTATATATCAAGAAAAGAAGCAAAGAAGGAGGCTTAAAGACCATCACTTGACTGACCAGATGTAAGGGGCATTTAAACATCACGTGCAACATATGAACTAACATAAACATTGCATATTCCAGATTCTACAATGGAATGCACATGTATTACGTTCTGCAATGTATGATGATGCCTAAATGTACACTATGGCAGGCAGGAGTGATTCATCATTGCAAACACAATTTAATTGCAGGTTAAGGGCCAGTTCTATTCTGCCTTTCAGAGCTTATTGTCAAAATAAGCCATAAAAGATGTAAAGAAGTCATTTTTGAGTTATGGGCTTGGGCTTAACATATTTTGCGTTGGAGGGGGGTGTTTCTGGTAGAAGCTCACTAAAAATTGAAGGGAAGGGGAATAGTGAAATGGCTCTGTTATCTGCCTATATTACACTCAAAATGCCACTACTCACGCCCGCGTCACACCTGACCCTCAAGTAAAAACAAACACACAAGTGTTCATTACCCTGCCCCGCTTGCATCTTCTCTCCCCTTTCCCTCTACCTTGATCCCCTGCTTGCAGCGCTAGGGTTCCTCTAGCGAACTATCGCCACTGGGCCCATCTGGCCTAGTCCTCGACGATGCTCTGTCCAGCTAGGCTACATGGCCGGTGGGTAGGGCCAAATCTCCCCATCTGCTCCTCCCTCTGGCGCCGCCCCTCATTCTCATGGTCTCCAGCAGCTGCTCCACTGTGGTCCGTCCAACGCACTACTCTGGCGGGCGCCGCACAACTATGGCCGATGCCACACTCCGGCAGAAGGCACCTCCCCTCCTCCCAAGCCGTGGCCTTGAGGTGCTGTTGAAGGATGAGCTCATCCAACAAGGTGAGGATATCCTCTCATTTTTTGCCAAATTTTCATTCTGATCCGCTATACGATGAATTGCTATGAGCTGCTTCTGCTGCTGCTATATGATACATTGCTATGAGCTGCTCCTACTGCTGATATATGATGAATTGCTATGAGCTGCTCCTGCTGTTGCCATATGATGAATTGCTATGAGCAGCTTTTGCTATATGATGAATTGCTATGAGCTGTTGCTGCTTCTATATGATGAGTTGCTATAAGCTGCTCCTGCTGCTATATGATGAATTGCTATGAGTTGCTCCTGCTGCTGCTATATGATGGATTTCTATGAGCAGCTCCTGCTGCTGCTATATGATGAATTACTATGAGATGCTGCTGGTATATCATGAATTACACATTATTGTTGTTCCTGCTGTATGATGACTTGCTATGAGCTACTACTGCTATATGATGCTTTCAGGTGGTGCTACTATATGATAATAACCAGCCACTTGGACCATCGAATTTTGATAAATAATTGTTCTTCATTTAAATTTGAGTCATGTGTTCTTCGTTTAAATTAGGCAATGGGATCTCTATGGAAGACAACGACCAAACTAGATTGTTCTAAGTAGATGGTATCTTTGTATTTGCATTCTGAACAAATATTGATGGTCTGTTTTCCTATCATCTTAATTACTGCATTGGGTTCAATTTGTGATGTTTGCAAGTCAAATTAATTTTCATATGGGCAGGAAAATGACAAAATATAATGCAATCTAGAGTTTTCACTGATCATACCAAAGATAACCTGAAAAGGAATGCAATGAAAAGAACTCGTTGGCATATTACCTGGAGCTTATATCCACAAGTGCTTATTTTCTTAGGATAACTCGTACTAACTGTCCCTAAGAAACTTCACCAATAGAACTGACATACAAATAACATGTCACGAAGATTGCAATGGAGGCCCAGTTCTTTTGCCAGATTGTCCCAAAATCTGACCCCTACCCAGATTCTCCCAGAATCTTTGAGCCCCATTTGTTTTACAATCCTATCTAGTTAGGGTCTAATTAGGTGGTATTGTAAAACACAAGGGGGTCAAAGATTCTAGGAGAAGATAGAGAGGGGCTCATTCTGAGAGAATATTGCAAAAGAACTGGGCCTGAGTGACCTACCATAGCACACTGTATAGGCTCATCGTTGCCTCTCCTTTTTTTGTAATGTTCCATGAAATTGCCACATACATCTTGTACTTCTTCATTGCATAAACCTATCTGCAAGTTGACACGACTAATTTCGGACATCTCTACATGATAATACATTGCATATCCCTTGTACATATTTAAACCACCAATTAATGATTGTGTATGTAGCATAAACTAGCCATGACTCTATGTGCTGGACTAGCAGGAACTGTAAGGGAGCCTAATGTGGTGCACTAGAATTCCTACATGCCACCTACAATTTTGTGTAATCTACTACCTCTGTTCCTAAATATATGTCTTTGTAGAGATTCCACTATGGACCACATACAAATGTATATAGATGCATTTTCAAGTGTAGATTCACTCATTTTGCTCTATATGTAGCCTATACTGGAATCTCTAGAAAGACTTATATTTAGGAATGAAGGTAGTATCATGTATTACATCTACATATCTAATTTAGCAACTAGTAGTAGAAATCATTGTCTTCACAAAGGGATTACTGGTCGAAAGTCCTATCAAAGCACGCTGGAAGGCACACAATAATACAAGAGAGAGAGAGAGAGAGAGAGAGAGAGAGAGACGCACTTACAAGATCATAGCAAAGCCTCAGTCTAGGATATTGGTTGGCCAAACTGTTAGATCCAGAAGAAACATCGTCCTTGTAGTTTTTGCCAGCTACATAACATGTAACAACGACCTATTAGTATATTTGAAGTACATCGGGCAGGTGATGCTGGACAGGTTTAAAGGTGACAAGTACCTAGGCCGTGGCGGGTGCTTGGCATCTTGCCAAATGGTGGGAATCAGGTTAGAAAAGTCAAGGGTGATGATGGTGTGCTGGCTATGAGGGTCCAGTAAGGAGATCTAGAACCATGGAGTAGGGTGTTTGTGGAGTGGCTCCGGTAGGGGGGACTACGGTGTGGGCAAAGCGGATCTGAGGCCGTGGACGAGGGCGTTAGTGAAGCTGCTCCAGTGGTTGGGTTCAGGATGGTGTCGATGATGCGGATCTGCGGCCGTGGACGAGGCGTCAAAAGCTGCTCCGGTAGGTTGAACGAGGGTGCGATGAAGCGGATCTAAGGCCGTGGACTTGTGAGTTGGCAAAGCAGCCCCAGTAGGATTGAGAATGGTATATGCGAAGCTACTCTGGTAGGGTTGACGATGGTGTCAACGAAGCGGCTCCGGTAGGGTTGAGGAAGTTGTCGGTGAAGAGGATCGGAGGCCGTCAATGTGGGCATCGGTGGGGCGGCTCTGGGAGTATGGACGAAGCGTCTCTAGTGGGCAGTACGTAGGAGCCACTGCAGATGCGCTGTAGTTGATGAGAGTACTGGCGAAGCAGTTCCGGTGCCATGGACAAGGCCGGCACTGAATGGGTGTGGTACAGTGGTGGATGAGCAGTCTACTTGTTTCCAGGTGAGGTGGGAGGGGTAGATTTGGCCGCAGAAGCAGATCCGGCGAGGTGGACACCCGCTGGCTGTGAATGGGCTCTGGTACGCCGGGAGATGACTAGTCTAGGGTTTTGAGAGGGGAGGGGTACAAAGGCCGATGAAGTACGGACGGCGTGATGTCATATGCTCTGGTGCTGTGGAGTTAGTCATTTTTGCGAGAGGGGGAGTGGAAACGGGGGTGTCGTGTGGTGGGGGGGAACCCGAAGTTACCAAAGCATCCCTGACCTATTATGTAAATGAGGGAAGTATTTGTATCTGTTGTTCTCCGTGCACCAAGGACAAAAGGGGAATTTCGCATGCTAAAGACTAGGTGGCGGAAATTTTAGAAGGAGGCAGGAGATTTTTCCGCCCACAGGATTGTTCGTATCCAGTTTCAACTAATTTTGGACAGTGCTAGCGGGAAGGTCATGCGAGAATGTGTACACGGGGCACGCATCAGCAGTTAATAACTGGTGTGAAGTCCACCCTAGAAAAAAAGACAATAATTTGGGATGATGCATAGATAACTTGGACGTTCACACGGGCGTGGCCAATCGTACGGGTGTAGAGGCGCGTTCACAAAAAAGGGATCAAACGCTTAGCCTATGTATTTCTCGTGTAAATAGATAATTTAGTGCCATTGGTTATTTACTTTAAACATAATGCATTGACGTGTTATTGTAGAGGCACAGAAAAAGAAATGGACATTGTAGTCCCACAAAAGAAATGGATATTGTAGAGGCACACAAAAATAAATGGATGTTGAGTTCATATATGAATATTACATATATTAGTTCATAATAGAACCTTAAATCATCCAAGACTAATGAATTTGAATGCTAGACTAACAATGGCGCATATACATGATAGCTACATTGGTTGTTTGAAGAAACATCATTGTAACTTTGGCATGCACAATCGAAAAGGATTATTTAGAGAAAAATGTGATATGTGAGTGTACAATCTTTATAGCGTTGAATCGATATTGTATCTTTGGCCACAATACGAAGTATATATTGATTTATGCTCAAGTGATGCACGTTCACGATCGCTAGATAGTGATATGTGAATGAATTGTGCAATATCTCACACACATACATATTGCATTTCTCCATGGGCATCGGAATCACACACACGTACTTCGTGCATTTCTCACCCTCCGTCAAGGTTAGAATCCGTCTTTCTAACCCGTCCTACAAGTCTCTCACACAGAAACACACATGCTCTCTCTGTCGAACACGCCCACCCCTTTAATTCCGCCCACCCACCGCCACTAATGTCTCAAAGTATAATTATGTCTCTCACACATATGCCTAAGTTTAACTCGAGTTCCGGAACCATATGAATACATACAATGGGATTCCTTCAGAGCACCTTTTGTTTTCAGATTTAGCTCTCTCTCTCACTCACACACACACACACACAAACGCGCGCGTGCGTAGACATTATTTCTCTCTTCATTTTTTCCGACACTTGCATGCACACCATTTGTTTATCTCCGTGATGCTTTAAGTATGCCTCGCACACATGCTATCTACCTATCCCTTAATATAGATACGTGTCACACAAACTCCTTCTCCTTATATCTAAGTGTCACTGCCCCCCCCCCCCACACCCACAGACACACACAAACACACACTTGCCGACACCGAAGGAGCAGGGTGACACATCGATCTTGATACTAATCTATCTACTGACTTCTCTCTCAAACACACACACACATGTACACTACCCGACACCGAAGGAGTAGGGTGGCACCTCGATGTTGATACTAATCTATCTACCGGCTTCTCTCTCAAACACACACACATACACACACACTCGCTAGTTGTGCCTCTGTGCCTACCGCGCGCACACTCTCGATACGTCTTTCTCTCCCTCCCCCTCCCCACCCCCAACAATGACATCAGAAGGGTGACAACTCGATCTTGATCTTAATCTATCAACTCGTTTCTCTCTCTCACGCGCGCGCACACACACACACACGCTTGTTGTGTCTCTGTGCCTCAATCAAACATACTCGATATGTCTTTCTCTTCGTAGCCCCGTCGATATGTATACTTCTCATGCGTGCACTGCTGTAGTGACGATGTCACTGAACCCAGTGTGCCTTGTTTCTATCGGCTTCATCTAACAGTTTCCACCCTGTTTCGAGGCCGAACTACTAGTGAATCTGAAATCATTAGGGGCAAACATAAAATATATCACTTCAATCCAATTATCGCAGTAACTATTTTAAAAGAAACTAGCTAGATGCCCATGCGTCGCATGGAACATCAAGATGCATTTGTATGAGTAGTTTATCTTGTGACAGAAAAGGATGAACGAGGGAAGGCCTTATTTGTAAATGTGGGGAGGGGTGTGGGTATCTTTTTGCAAAATTGCCATAGTTTCCTTCCTATCCATTAGATATAAATCCGACGGCCTATATTGTAGGATGGCATGCACACCATCATCACCAATTCTGTTTTCTACTCCCTCCGTTCCTAAATATTTGTCTTTTTGGAGATTTCAACGAGTGACTACATACAGAGCAAAATGAGTGAATCTACACTTTAAAATATGTCTACTTACACATCCGTATGTGGTAGTCCATTTCAATTTTGAAAAATACAAATATTTAGGAATGGAGGGAGTATAAGAGTAGACATAGAGACATATCTCCAACATGGTCCACAACAAAAATGTGATGGACTGGTTAGCGCCGGATGCTCGCAACACGATGACCTGAGTTCGAATTCTGTCTTTCACTTTATATTTTTATATTATATATTATTTATATTTAATATATAATTCTTTTGCTACTATACTGATAGTGGAAGCCACATAGTACTTAGAATACAAGTTAAGGATGTATTTGTTTCTTTTTTACTTTCTGTAAGAAGCTGTGGCCACCCTGCAAGTCACATGTACACTGTACATGCAATTAACTTTTTATAGAGGGAGAATCATACACGCAATTAACTCAAATGGATTGGATGTGACTCTATTATTTCCAGTATAAGAGCATCTCCAACGGCAGCCGCCAAATTTCCTCCCGCTTCCTTCTGCGGAGGACGACATCAAACGCCAGCGGCATATATTTTCACAACTCTAATCAACCAGAGGAAATTCATGCAAACACGGACTCATTTCATATAAGCATGAAGGATTTCATATAAAAAAGGCGGATCTTCATATAAACATGATGGATTTCATTAAATTTACATGAACTAAGTGGTGCTAATCCGGCTCTCGTGGTATAATTAATACTACCTAATCTAAATGGCCGCCCGCGGACACTGCTGGAATCTGGCATTTTGTCGTCTGCCATCTCTTTGTCGTCTGCCAGCTGATGGCAAAGAAAGTACAGATGGAAAAAAATGCTATTTGCCATCAGCTGCTTCTTTGCCGTCGGCCAGCTGACGACAAAGATCTAGACGGCAGACGGCAAAGAGCCGGTGGGCCCCATAGGGCACGGCGCGGCTAGGTCAGATTCTTTGTCGTCTGCTAGCGGATGGCAAAACAGGTGACTATTTTGCCGTCTGCTAGCAGACGACAATGTTACTATTTTGTCATCTGCTTGTGGACAGCAAAGAGGAGACGTGGGCCAGCCCTAACGGTGGCCCTCTTTGCCATCTGCTAGCAGACGGCAAAGAAGGCCCACTTAACGGGCCGAGCCGTCTCCCCAGTGTCTCTCTTTCTCTCTCTCTCCCTCCCGCGCGCCCGCCTCTCTCCTCTGTCACCGCTCTCACCACCGCCGGCCCGCCCCGCCCCCCAGACCCAGCCCCCGCCGCAGGATCCAGCCCTCCCCCCTGCGC
>NC_057803.1:414268282-414274525 GCF_018294505.1 Triticum aestivum | reverse complement strand
TGCGCCGCCCCGCCCCACCAGTCGACCTCGCCAGAGCAAGAGGTAATTTTTTTTGTTTTTTTCCTGTTTTTTTGTTCTCTATTTTTGTTGGATTTCAGGTTCCAGCAAAACCCTTGAGGTTCGAACACTGGGGTGCGCATGAAGATCTCTCCCCCTCTCTAGCTCACACACTCTACGATCTCGCGGCCTAGCTCGACGAACCCAAAGAACATGACACACAAGATTTATACTGGTTTGGGCCACTGTTGTGGTGTAATACCCTACTCCAGTGTGGTGTGGTGGATTGCCTCTTGGGCTGAGGATGAACAGTTACATGGGAAGAACAGCCTCCTGAGGAGAGGTGTTCTTGTGCGTGGTGAACTTGTGTGGTGCAGGATGAACTGGGTCTGAATCAGTTGCCTCCCTTGGTGGTGGCTAGTCCTATTTATAGAGGCCCTGGTCCTCTTCCCAAATATTGAGCGGGAAGGGATCCCACAACGGCCAAATTTGAAGGGAGACAACTAGTACAAGCTATCCTAACAAAAGTGGTCTTCACCTGCCAAAGGCTCTGGTGGTGACGCCGCCTTGGGCTCCACAGTGACCTCCATCTTGCCGTCGTGCTGGTCTTGGTCTTGTTTCATTGATATGGAAACCTTTGCGTGATGCCTCAGGACTCCTCGCCTGCGCTTGCCCCTTTAGCACCAAAGAGGAAATGAGGACATTGCGCGTTGGCGCCCGCCTGGTTCCGGTCGTCATGGCTTGCGTCATAGGAACCTCGCGAGGTGCCCCTCGCCTTGGTCTCTCCGCCCCTCGCGAGCCAGCCCGGTGAGGTCGCCCCTGAGGAGGTCTAGCGTCATCCGCCTTGCGAGGGTCTTGAATATTTGCTGGTAAGATGGGTCGTACGGGGCCGCTGGTGGAGGCACGCTGCGAGCCGCAGGCAGAAAGTCTGGTGACCCCCGTTCCCGGAATACCGACTGTAGCCCCCGGGCCCAAGGTGCGCTCGGGCTTGGCTTCGAGGCGGAGACAAAGGGCAAGCGCGGAGCGTTGCGTGCCCCAAAATCCTGCGGTCTTGTCTAACACATGGCGATCGATTGGACGTGGGCGGCCCTACTTCCCCATGCAGCCATGATATCCACCTGGCTAGGCGGCCACGGCCTCCCACATAGTTATTTCACCCTTGCTGGCAACGCAACCCCCGACTCCTTCGCTTCCTCGAACCTTAGCCTCCTCTACCAATCCAACCTAAGCTCAGTCCTCCCCATCGCCATGGCGCCGAACCGGACGGAGAAAGGGAAGAAGCCCGTGTCCTCAGTCAACCCTCCTCCTGCCGTCGAGCCCGCTGTTGGCCGATCGCGGGTGCTCAATGAGGAGGCCATGGACAAGGTCTGCCTCGCGCTTGCCACCAGCTTCAATGAATGGGGTAGGACGGCGGCCTAGCCGGCGTCCCGATATTCCGTTGATCGAGCAGCCACCGAGGTCCAGTTCTTCGTCGACGCCCTGTGTGCCGGCCTGGTTCCTCCCTTCTCCGCTTTCTTCAACACCGTACTTTCCCATTACCAGATTCATCTGCTGCACTTAGATCCCCAACATGTCGCTCTTCTCGCCATCTTTGCCTTCGCCTGCGAGGCCATGGTGGGAATCGCCCCCTCCGTGGCCCTTCTACGCCACTTTTTCTCGCTGCACCTGACCGACCCCCGGCTACGCTCCGGGTGCCTGAGCTTCCAGGCCATGGCCACGACAGCCAGCTCATGGATTGACTTCGATCTCCTGCCGTCTGCGGGCGAGTTTCGGACGTGGTGGGTGTACGTGGATGTTGGAGTGCTCAGCCCTTTGCTCTCGTCTCCGTCTGCGCCCGCCGTTCCTAGCTTCGGCTGGGCTTACGAGAAGATTACGAGCCCTCGTCTTGCCTTTGTCTGGCTTCGAATGAGGAGGTTGAAAGACCTTGGCTAGACTATGCCCATGGTGATGATGGAGTTCCTCCGATGCCGCATCGCCCCTCTTCAGCGCCATTCCCGGCCGATGTGGGCCTTATCCACCGGCCCGGACCGCATGATGCTCCAGGAGTCCAAGCTTCCACTTGCGGCACGAAGAACAATGCTCGAGGTCCTGGCGGGCAACCCCTCGCCAGCCGATATGCCACCAGAAGGCTGTCACTTGTACTGCTGCCTAAACAAGGTGGAGTTCGTGGGGAAGAAGCCCCCCTTTGACGAATGGGGGCTACATCTAGTTGGCCTTGAGGGGTCCCGTGAGAACACCGTCATCGTGGTAGCCATCTTTGCTGTCGGTGCCCCGAGAGTGCACGCAGGGGGGCAAGCATCACCGGAAGCTGGAGGCGTAGGTGGCGCTACATTGGCGCCACCCGCAGTACCCGAGGCGTCGACTTCGGGAGCCCACGACTCCCATGCTGAGGAAGTAGTTGAGGGGGTGACGCAACCCGCTGCTCCCGAGGCCAACACTCCTGAGGCCTTTGGAGGCCGTCACGAGGCGGTACTTGATGGCTCACCCCAGCTTTGTTCTCCTGAGGCCATCTCCTCGGGCGCTTCACCTGCCACGTGTTGTGCCGGTCGCCACACCCAACGCTCCGGCCGGCTCCGTGTAGACTTTGATGCGCTCCGTAAGAGGAATGGGTCCCCAAGCTGCGGCAGCTGCGCTTTCCTGCTGTTGAAAGAGAGGAAGTACATTGCCATAGATGAGTAAGTACCTTATCCCTGTAATTACTTGAGTGCTGCTTCCCTTCCTGACGATGGTTCTTCAGGTTCCCATCTGGTAAGGCCGTGAAGCCCCTCGAGAAGCAGACTCCTCCTGCCTTGGATCTTTCGCTGACCTTGAGCACCCGAGGACAATATGCTGCCCCCGTCGCAGGGTCGGTTGGAGAGGTAGGTGCGGTGGCTTGGCGCCCTGAGCCCGCGCTCCTGTCGTCTCTTCTTCGTGGCCTCGTTGAGGGTGTGACGAGTGTGCCAAGGTCTCCTCCTCTAGTTATGGACAGCGACTGGATGGCTTCAGTCTTGGTTCCTTCTTCGAGCGGTGAGCCTCATCCCAACCAGGCTCTTGCTGAAGCCCAGTCAGCATCCGGGGGGGGGGGGCACCAGCCCCCAGCCCCCTACAGGAAAGGGGCGAGCCACTTCGGGTCCCGTTGACAGCCCTTGCTGTGGAGGATGGAGTCAGTTGCGCGCTTAAAGCTGCGTACGAAAGGAGCGTCGTCCTCCACGAGCTCTTCCGGGAGGCGATGTGCGCGATGAACTGGCTTGGCGGGGAGCTCGCGGATGTAGACGCGCGCCTTGAGGCCGAGGGTCTACGGCTGGTGGAAGAGGAGCATAAGCTGAAGGTGGCCATCAACCTTGGGCGCCACCAACGCGAGCTTGATAACACGAAGGCCGAGGCGTCTCCTGTGACCTCGTGCGAAGCTTGCGCCCATGCTTTGGAAGAAGCTCGGGAAGCTGAACGACGTCGCGAGATCGTAGAGAAGCGCGCGTGGAAGCTCCAAGCCTGGAGTGCCTCCTTGGAGCAGCAAGTGGAGGCGCGTAAGGCTGCCTTAGCATCGATGAAGGGGACGCCTGCCGAGGAGGAAGAGATCCTCAGGCGTGAGGAAGCGCTGACGCTGGAAGACGCGGAGCGCAGTCTTGAGCTCGAGCGGTTGGAGACGAGGGAGCGCCAGGTTGCCCAAGCTGAGGATGCTGCAGCGCGCGCGAGGCCAAGGCCCAGGAGGAAGTTGATCGCTGGGCGGCCAAGGCTCGCGCAGACCTTGTGGGCAGGTACGACCTGAAGTTGAAGCTTGTGGAAGCCGAGGCTGTGGGCAGGACCAAGGCCCTCAAGACAGGGCTGGACGAGGCTGAACATCGCGAGAGAGCCGCTGCAGCCGCCCTATCTTCAGTGCAAGCCGAGCTGGCTTCCGCACATGCCGAGCTGCTTTCCCTTCAGCGGCGGGTCACTGGTGCCGAATCCTCCGCGTAGGAGGGCAGGGAGGAAGCGCTTCGGCGGCGGATGCTGGAGCGCGAGCACGCCCCCATGCTCCAAAACCTCGGGACCAGAGCCAACGCGGCGCTGGGCGCCGTCTATGATGAAAATGCACCTCATCCCCACTCGGACGACTACGCCAGTCACCTCCTTTTCTTCACTGGCGTGGTGACACGCTTGGAGTATCGATCCGAGTGGTCTCGCGTGCTTGTTGAGGAGAGGAGCCATGGCCTGCTCAAGCGCGCGTTCTCCCGTGTCTTCAGCCACCTCCAGAATACGTACCCCAACTTTGATTTCGACGCCGCCATTGCCCCTGTGCACCAGGCCATCCGGGACGACCTGGAACGCTGGGTTGAGGACAATGTGGATGCCCTAGTTAGGGCCTTCACCTCCGAGGATGACGCGGTGGTGGTCACTGCGGATGAAGGCGACGTGATCGACGATGGTGCGGGCGATGCCGACAATGGTGACGGTGATCACTACCAAAAAAATACACTTCCGTGATGATACGTGTTTGTCACAGTAGGTCGCTTTTTTTGTCATGCATGTACATCCATGACAAATTTATGACAGAATCAAGATAGTCATACCTGTGCTGTCATAGAAGTGTTCCATGACGTTACCAAAATTATCATCACGGAAGTGTCCACTTCCATGATGATAAATCGCGCGTCATAGAAGTTCTTTCATTAAGGGTGACCGACACGTGGCATCCACCGTAACGGAACACTGTTAAGCTATCGGGTCGGGTTTTGGATCCGATAACCCGTTAACAGCCCCGACCAATGGGGATTTTCCACGTGTAAAATCATCATTGGCTGGAGGAAACATGTGTCGGCTCATCGTTGGGACAAATGTCAACCACTCGTTGGACGGAAGGCGCCTATGATACGTCGACATGTGGCACGGCCCAACAGAGGCCCATTCTTGTGAAAGGCTGGCCCGTTTGACTTGGTCAAAAGGTGGTGGGGCGGACCATGGAAAGCCTGTTAACGGCCTGTTCGCATATAGCCCATTTACAGCCCGCGAACCTAAGGCCCGTTACGCCCAATCCGAATTAGGCCCAGTAGCGTCATCTGGGCCATCCAATATGAATCCAGCCCATTTTCACTTCTGGCCCATGTATGGCCCATGACGTCTTTCGGCCCATATGAGGCCCTATGTAACTCTTGGCCTATTAACGGCTTGTGGTGAAACTAGCCCGTAATGAACAGTGTATCACTTTATACCCATTAACGGCCCATTATTCCGTTGGGCCGTTTCCAGCCCATGTTATCTTTCGGCCTTCTTAGAGCCCATTTATTCTTGGGCTCATTTCTAGCATTCGTTTACTTACGGCCCGTTACTGTCATTTTCTACTTGTGGGCCAAATTCAGCCCGTGGTTATAGTCGGCCCGTTTGTGGTCCGTTAATACGTTGGGCCATTTTCATAGCGTCATCAAATACGGCCTATTAACGATGGCCCATTACAGTCGGCCCATGAACGGACGATTCCAACTCTAGCCCATTTACGGCCATAATGCGGCCTATTATTGGCCCATGTTTGGCCAATCGATCATACGGCCCGTATAAGGCCCATTGATGATACGGCCCGTAGAAGGCCCATTGTTTCTACGGCCCGTAGAAGGCCTACTGTTTCTACGGGCCGTCGAAGGCCCACTGTTTCTACGGCCCGTCACTACTAGGAAAAGGGCTATAGATGGAAATGACACTAATGGCGCACCAGACATGTGGTGCGCCATTACTATATACTAATGGCGCACCAGGCACACGGTGTGCCACTAGTAACAAAATGTTTTTTTTTCATTTTTTCAAACATACTAATGGCGCATCCGGGCAGAGTGCGCCATTAGTAGTTACAACTACTAATGGCGCACCAGCCGTAGAGTGCGCCACTACTGTTTTTTTTACTTTTTTGCAAAACTACCAATGGTGCACCGTTGCATAGTGCGCCATTACTAGTTTAAACTAGTAATGGGCACTTTTTTTTACTTTTTGATATCATGAATATTTTTAAATTTCATGGGCACTTTCTGAATTCATGAATATTTTTTCAAATTTGATGATATTTTTTCATATTCCATATGAAAAAATATTGAATATTCATGAGGACACTCGATCTCGATCCCCCTCCCTCTCGATAGCTATCCCCATCGCCAGATCCCCCTCGCCGCCGAGCACCCCTCCCGGCACCCTCCCCCCGCTCCACCGCTGCCGACGACCCCCCGCACCCTCCCCCGCTCAACCGCCGGCGCCGATGATATTTTCAAATAACAAATTTGATGATATTTTTTAAAAAATTATTACTGT